>NW_007158825.1:0-13541 GCF_000164805.1 Carlito syrichta | reverse complement strand
GGTTCATTTTTTTTTTTTTTTTTTGAGTTGGGAGTCTCACTCTGTCACCCAGACTGGAGTGAAGTGGCCGCTCCCGGCCACTGCAGCCTCGCCTGCTGGGCTCCGGCGATCCTTCCGCCTCAGCCTTCCAAGTAGCCAGAATTACAGGCGCACGCTACCACGCCCAGCTGATTTTTTTGATTTATTGTAGAGATGAGGTCTCGCTGCCCAGGCGGGTCTCGAACCCGCGGGCTCAGGCAATCCACTCACCTCAGCCTCCCAAAGGCGCGGGATTACAGGCTGAGCCACCGAGCCCGGCTAATGGGTTCATTTTTAAGACAAGGTCTCACCAAGTTGCTCTGGCTGGCCTTGAAGCCCTAGACTAAGGCAGTTTGCTGTACTTTGCCTCCAAAAGTCCTGGAATTATATGCATGAACCACCATGCCCAGTGTCTTGTTTTCTTTCTAGTCATCTGGTGCTGTGTTGGAAGCACTTGTCCCCTGAAGTCATCTACCTCTAACTCCGGTGATGTGGGTTCTGAACTCTGGAATATCTTCAATATTTATATCTTGATACACTTCCCTTTCCACTGTTTGCCATAAATACAATGATTCTTAGTCATTTCCTTGATTTACTCTGGAGAGAACAAATGGAAACATTAACATCACATAGTGTGTGAAACAGAATCTCGCAACACTTGCATTAATCACCTGGCAGCAGGAAGTGGTCTCAAAATTATTGACTGATACACTTTGTGTCATAGCTAATTTTATGCAGTTATGACTTATTATGGTATCTTTACATTTATTTACACATTTCCCAACTGCTGATGGTGCCATGTATACCCTGTAAGTGCATAAATTATGTTTACCTTTTTATGATAGATTTGTATATCTTTATGATAGTAAATATCAAAACAGACAAGAATATACTTGTATCTGATGTCCTCATGACATTTTTTTTTCATTAATCAGTATTTTTTATTATGGTTTTGTGGGGTACAGTTAAGGGTTAGGTGTACAATGACGTTTCATTCAGGCACCCTGTAGATAAGAAGTGTTTTCCCATCCCCCGACAGATATTTGCTACTGTTAATCCCATCCCCCTCCCCCCCATAGTTTCCCAGTACCATCAGTCATTTTCTCATAGTATTGCATTGGATATTCAAGGTCCATTATATGAGTGAGAACATGTGATATTCGGATTTTTATTTTTGTGAGAGGTCACTCAGTATTATAGACTCTAGTTCCATCCAGGTTGCAGCGAAATTCATGATTTTGTTCTTTTTTATGGCTGCGTAGTATTCCATCGTGTATATGTACCACATTTTTTTAATCCAGTCCTCTTTTGATGGGCAGCATGGTTGTTTCCAGGTTCTCGCTTTTGTGAACAATGCTGCGATAAACATACGTATGCAGGTATCTTTTTTATAGAGTGATCTGTGTTCTTCAGGGTATATTCCCAGTAGGGGGATTGCAGGGTCATATGGAAGGTCAATTTTTAGAGCTTTTAGGAATCGCCACACTGCTTTCCACAGAGGTTGCACTAGTTTACACTCCCACCAACAGTGTAGAAGTGCTCCCTTTTCACCACACCCTCTCCAGCAGCTGTTATTTTTTGAGTTGTTGATAATTGCCATTCTGAATGGAGTTAGGTGGTATCTCAGTGTGGTTTTGATTTGCATCTCCCTGATGATTAGTGAGGTTGAGCATTTCTTCATGTGTTTGTTGGCTGCTCGAATGTCTTCTTTTGTGAAGTGTCTGTTCATGTCTTTTGCCCATTTTATAATGGGGTTGTTTGTTTTCTTCTTTTCAGTACGCTTCAGTTCCTTGTAGATCCAGGATGTTAAGCCTTTGTCAGACTTAGAGTTGGCAAATACTTTTTCCCAGTCTGTAGGCTCTCCCTGCTCTCTTGATGGTTTCTTTGGCTTTGCAGAAGCTTGTCAGTTTAATAAGGTGCCATTTGTCCTCATAACATTTTAAAAGTATATTTCTGCCAGGTTCGGTGGCTCAGCCTGTAATCCCAGTGCTTTGGGAGGCTGAGGTCAGTTGATTGTCTGAGCCCGCGGGTTCTAGGCCCACCTGGGCCACTTGGCAAGACCTCATCTCTACAATAAAAATAAATAAATAAATAAATAAATAAATAAATAAAAGTATATTTATTTTTTTTTTTGAATTGGAGTCTCACTCTGTCGCCCATATTGGAGTGCAGTGGCCGCTCCCGGCCACCGCAGCCTCGACCTGCTGGGCTCCAGTGATCCTTCTGCTTCAGCCTTCAGAGTAGCCGGAATTAACAGGCATGCGCTATCACGCCCGGCTGATTTTTTGATTTATTGTAGAGATGAGGTCTCGCTGCCCAGGCGGATCTCGAACCCATGGGCTCAGGCAATCCACTCTCCTCAGCCTTTCAAAGGCATGGAATTACAGGCTGAGCCACCAAGCCCAGCTAAAAGTATATTTCTAAACTACGGTTCTTCTGTGCATTTCTTTTAAGTGATCACAAATTGTCCAAAAAAAAAAAATTCCAGTGTATTTGTTGAAGAAACATGAACCTATGGAGGTCAAACCCATGTTCTTCATAGACTGACAGTACAGTGAGCAAAACAGATATGGAAATAACAAGACATTATAATCTTGAATAACCCTATTTGGAAAACAGTCAAGCCAAAATAATTATGAATATAATAAATCAACATAAAGTGTATGAGATAAATATAAAATTAGATTGAGCTGACAACAGTACAGAGTGGAAATATTGAGCACTATTTATATACTCAATGTGTGAAACTCCAAGTGATAGTATTTTGATTACACTTCCACACAAATGGTGACTTGAATGTAAAATATGAAACATTTTTCCAACATTTATGTAGTGGTTTGAGCAAAATGTGAAAAAATAAAAGGTCATATCCAAAGATTTGATAATATATGTTTGTAAAATAATGTGACATAAGCTGGGCTCGGTGGCTCAGCCTATAATTCCGTGCCTTTGGGAGGCTGAGGTGAGTGGATTGCCTGAGCCCGTGGGTTCGAGACCCGCCTGGTCAGTGAGACCTCATCTCTACAATAAATTTTAAAAAAAAATCAGCTGGGCAAGGTATCGCATACCTATAATTCCGGCTACTCAGAAGGCTGAGGCAGAAGGATCACTGGAGCCCAGCAGGTCGAGGCTGCGGTGGCCGGGAGCGGCCACTGCACTCCAGTCTGGGTGACCGAGTGAGACTCTAACTGAAAAATAAATAAATAAATAACCTGACATAAATTCCTAAATTTGGAATTAATGTGTGTCAAATATAGAAAGGTAAAATGGTATTAAAAGCAATATTAGTCAAACTGCATGATACCACAAAAGAAAACACCTAAAAGCAGTGAGGAGCAAGGCATGGTGACTCAGGACTTTTCCCAATACACTGGGTGACTGAGGTGGGAGAATGTCATGAACCCAGGGGTTTGAGAGCAGCATGGGCAACACATACCTATAAAAATTAACAAAAAATTTGTTGAGTGTGGTAGTGCATGTTGTCCCAAGGTACTCAGGTGACTTAGTGGAAGAATTGCCTGAACCCATAGGTTGAGCCATAATTATGCCACTGAACTCCAGCCTGGTTGGCAGAGAGATGCCACTGAAAAATGTGTATGTATTTAAATTATAAATAGAAGTATATAAATGAATATAAATTAAAATTATAAAACAAAACTACACTAAAAGCACTAAGTGTATTCCCAAAACTTGTGTTTTCTTGAAAACAGGGAAACTAGTATTAATAGTGCTGATAGAAAGTATTATTAAAGGTAGAATTGGATGTGTTTAAAGAATAGGAAAAAGGAGAAATATTTTCCAGATAAAATACCTGAGAGATTTGATTACCAAGAGCAACTTCTAAGAAGCATACTCTGAGAAGAAAAAGTCATACTTCTGTTAGAAAATATAATGGAAGTGAAAGTGTAAGGGACATAATGAGGGAGAATCAACTTATGGTGGATACTCAGTTACAAACATTGTGTCGATGGCAACATCAGATTTTAAAATATTTAGATAGAATAAAAGTGTAGTTCCACCCATTGTCTTTAAATATAACAGAATTCTGTGCTTCCTAAATGACAAATGAATCATCTCGTTTTTAGAACATTATCCATCACTGACTTAATTTGTGATGGACCAGCCGGACTCGGTGGCTCAGCCTGTAATCCAGTGCTTTGGGAGGCTGAGGTGAGTGGATTTCTTAAGCCCGCACAGGTTTGAGACCCATTTGGGCAACTTGGCGAGACCTCATCTCTACAATAAATAAAAAACTAGCCTCGCATGGTAGCGTGTGCCTGTAGTTCAAGCTACTTGGAAGGCTGAGGTAGAAGGATCACCAGAGCCCAGCAGTTCGAGGATGTGGTGGCTGGGGTCGGCCATTGCGCTCCAGTCTGGGTGACAGAGTGAGACTCCAACTCAAATTAAAAAAAAAAATTAAAAAAAAAAAAAAAATATATATATATATATATAAATATATATGTGATGGGCCTTCCATTGCATATAATATTGGTTACTCTTTTAGCAGAACTCATTTGTAATTAAGGACTTACTGTGCATAGGACACTGACTTCAATGCTCTGAACAGTCTGAAGGGCTGGGTCATCTTTGCCTAACATGGGTGAGGAAGACCTGCAAGAAACAAATACACTGGAAGACAAAGTCTCTGCACATGTGTAAGCTTCAGTCTCCAGTGAGAAACAGTAGGTCACTACTTCTCTTCCAGCACTGTGGCTTGATCGTATAGTACATTTACATATATGGCTTACTCTCCTTTTAAATTTTGTATTTCCTGGATTCTCAATCTTTTTAAAAAGTCATTATCACACTGCTTTACTTTCCTAATCCTTGTTACGTATACTATCATCCTATTTTTTTCAGATTTTTATGGATTTCCAATCTAAATCCATAAAAATTTTCTTTTGTGCAAAAAAAAAAATTTTTTTCCTTCAGTATAAAAATAGCTGGAGTCTGTATCATTATCCGGCTCAATTGATAAACTGATTAGAGAATATCAACTTAATAATACCATTTAAACTTTCTTCCCAAAATGTGTTTTTATTACTTTTTATTTCTATTATTTTTCAGAAATATTATATACTACCTTATCATTTGATTTTTAAATGTATAATTCCTTTCTAAAAGTGTCACAATATCATTTTAATCTGCTAACATGATCATATGAGTTTCTCACTGATTCTGTTAATGTGACTAATTGTATTGATGGATTCCCAAATGCTGAATCTCCTATTCATTCATGTAAAGGGAGATCGATCATGATGTAATGTTGCAACGTGCTGGCACAATGTTTCTAATAATTTTTACATTTCTACTCAAATGTGATTTTTCTACAAAGAATGGATATGAAATCCTTAGTATGGAATAGAAATTGTGTGTTGGCATTGTCCTCATCCTGGAAAACCAGGTTTTCTATTCTAATCTATTTCTTTTTCTTTCATCTATTATTTTTGTTTTAAAATTTAGGGTGCATGTATAGTTTGGGTACCTTTGTTGATATTATGTCCTCCCACTCCCATAGCTATGTTCCAGTACTGTCACTTTCTGATAGTATTCTGAATAATGTTCAGGGTCAACTTATGACTGAATTCACATAGTACTCAGCTCTTTGTTATGTGATACATCACTGAGAATTTTTTTTTTTCTTGGAATCCTTTTCACCCAAGTGGGATTATAATAGCACTCTCATGGTCACCGCAGCCTCAACCTGGTGGGCTCAGGCAATCCTTCCACCTCAGCCTACCATGAAGCTGAAACTACAGGTACAGGCCACCAAGCCTGGGTAATTTTATTTTTTTCATTTATTGTAGAGAGAAATTCTTGTCAACTTGCCCAGGGTGGTTTCAAGCCCTTGGCCTCAGGCAGTCTTCTCATTTCCACCTGCCAAAGTGTTGGTATTACAAGTGAGAGCCACCATCCCTGGCACAATCACTTATATTATAAACTCGAAATCCATTCAAGTTCCTGCAAAGTAAATAGCCTTTGTTTCTTGGTTTTCTTTTTTATTATTATTCAGTGTCTCACTGTCACCTGGACTGGAGTACAGTGGCACTCTCATTGTCACCACAGTCCTGATCTGCTGGTCTCCGGTGATTCTTCCACCTCAGCCTTCCAAGTAGCTGGAACTACGGGCATGTTCAATGATGCCTGGCTAATTTTGGTTGTATTATAGAGATGAGGTCTCACCAACTTACCCAGGCTGATCTCAAATTTGTGGGCTCCCAAAGAGCTGGGATTACAGTGGGCCATTTTAACCAACCCTAGTAAGTATTAATTGCTCCATAAGTTATTTTTTTATTAACACATTCACCGTATTGACTGCATTTGAAGAAAATGGTGTGAGAGACTGGGCTCAGTGTCTCAGCCTGTGTCCCAGCACTTTGGGAGGCCAAGGTGAGTGGATTGCCTGAACTCGTGGGTTTAAGAACAGCCTGAGCAATTTGGTGAGACCTCGTCTCTCCAATAAATCAAGAAATTAGCCAGGTATCGTAGCACACCTTTAGTTCCAGCTACTTGGAAGGCTGAGGTGGAAAGATCGCCAGAGCCCAGCAGGTCAAGGCTGTGGTGACTGGGAGCGTATCACTGCACTCCAGTCTCAGTGACAGAGTGAGACTCCAACTCAAAAAAACAGATAAAACACACTAAGAAACCAAGACAATAGAATTTTAAAAGTAAAACAGGACATATATGGAATAAAACATTATTATATATATAAATAATATATACATGTGGATTAAAACATCAAAAGTAAAACAGGACTATATATATATATATATGTATGTATGTATTTATACTTTTTTTTTTTGAGTTGGAGTCTCACTGTGTTACCTAGGCTGGAGTGCAGTGGCCATTCCCGGGTTCCAATAATCCTTCCGCCTCAGTCTTCCAAGGAGCCGGAACTACAGATATTTGCTACCATGCCAGGCTAATTTTTGATTTATTGTAGAGATGAGGTCTTGCCAAGTTGCCTGCGTGGCTCTTGAAGCCGCAGGTTCAGGCAATTCACTCACCTCGGCCTCCCAAAGTGCTGGGATTATAGGCTGAGCTACCAATCCCAGCTAACTACTTTGGTTTCTGTAGTTCAATGTCTACCATAATTTGGTTTAAGAAGGCCCTTTCATTTTATCTTCAAACAGATGAATGATGTTACTTTCTTTCTTTTTTTTTGAGTTAGAGTCTCACTCTGTCACCTAAGATGAAGTGCAGTGGCACACTCATAGCCACCTGAGCACTGATGTGCTGGGTTCTAGTGATCCTTTTGGCTCAGCCTTCCAAGTAGCTGAAACTATAGGTATGCACAACCACACCTTGCTAATTTTTGATATATTGCATAGATGAGGTCTTGCCATGTTGCCTGGGATGGGCTCAAACCCGTGGGCTCTAGCAATCCAATCACCTCGGCCTCTCTACATGCTGGGATTACAGGTTGAGCCATCAAGCCCAGTGATCTTTCCTTCTAAAACTGTTCTCCTTAGAAGCTACTATTGACAATAAATTCTCTCAGGTATTCTCTGTTTCCTTGGAAAGTATTTGAAATTACTTTTATTCATGAAAGATACTGAATGTTTAAGAGCAAGAGTTGTGAGACTCTGCTTAGCACACTCTGTGTCACTGCTGTCTGTATATGAGCTGTTGGGCTCCTAGAGCCAATCAAGGAAATCAGAGAAAGTGAATGTGCATATGACAAAAAAGGGGAGAGGAAAGGGTCTCAGTAACTATTACACTTGAATAACGTAGCAAAAGGAAACAAACCAGCAAGCGTAAATTTACGCAACTATGAGTGTATATGTATATATTTTATCCTAACAAGTATACTCTAAAAATCAAATAGTAGCTGTCACACTCTTGAACAAGGAAATGCAGGGCTTCCAAGATGGCGGCCATGGACTGAAGCAGACAGAGTTTCGGTAATTAATGAAACAAAAGAAAACGTTCTACCTGGCTAGGGGCAGGGCGATAAAACTATCATGGTAATTTAGTTTCTAATCTTAGCCCTAGGGGAAACAGCTTTCGGGAACAAGAGCGGACTACCCAGTCTACCAGGAAATAGAAGTTAAAAAATATCTAGAAAGAAGTAAAACTTAGAAAGACAGAGAGAAATAATTCTGCTATGCACTTTCCATCAGGTGTATTGAGATTTACTTATAAGTTTTACTGCCATGTATGCACACTGGTCACTAATCACACGCCAATATCATAGGTATAACTGATATCCTATGTCAGAGGCGATCTTCCAGATGGGCCTTTACAGGCCTCAGCCATGTAGCTATAGATGTTGGCTCCCAACAGAAAGGGTCTCAAGATGTACCACACCAGAGGAGTTAATAGCAGATGACTTAATGGAGGGGAGTATTTCCAGCCCAGTGTCAGGTGACTAGAAAGAAGACACAGAAGAGGCTGAGTGTGGTGATTGATGCCTGTAATCCCAGCAGTTTGGGAGGTTGAGATGAGAGTATTGTCTGAGTCCAGGTATTCAAGACCACGCTCTATGATAAATCAAAACATTAGTTAGACATGGTGCCACATTCCTGTGATTCTAGGGACTCAGGAGGCTAAGGGAGAAGGATTGAGCCCAGCAGGCAAAGGCTGCAGTGACCATGAGCCTGCCACTGCACTCCTGCCTGGGTGACAGCAAGACTGACAATAAGAAAAAGACACCAAATCAGCAGTGTCAAAAAATAATTCAGCATTACACAAGCTGGCAGAAGTGTCCTGATTACAAATTGCTTTTCAATCTTTTATAACAGGGACCTTTCTACTACTGGGCACTAAATCAAAAGCATATAGCTGAGGTAAAATGGGTGCCATATGGAAACATTTTGAGAAAAATGAAAGTGTAAAAACATCAGACAGAAATTAAGATGTGTTTCTGAAAGTTGCATGAAGTGTCCAGCCTCTCCTACCTCTCCTCGTCTCTTCCGTCTCTGTCAACCAAAACAGCAAGACGATGCTCTCCTGTTTCAGCTCATCCTCAGCTTCTCATGGTGAAGATGGCAAGGAAGGAGAACTTTATGATGGCCCAATTCCATTTAATGAACAATAAAGATATACTTTCTACTTCATGATTTTCTTTTTTTTTTTTTTGGTTTTGAATTCAGTGGATACCTGTGCAGGTTTGTGACATGGGTATATTGTGTGATCGTGAGATTTAGGCTTCGTTAAACCCACCATCCAAACAGGGAAGATGGTGCCCAATAAGCAGTTTTTCAATACTTGACTCCCTCCCCCCACCTTCACTAGTCCTCAGTGTTTGCTATTCTCATCTTGATATCTCTGTGTACCCAGTATTTAGCCCCCAATTATATGTGAGAACATGCAGTATTTGGTTTTAACTTCTGGACTAATTTGTTTACATTTTTGTAAAACTACAATCTATAATACACATAACATAAAAAGTATGTTAGTATAGTGTTTGTATAGAATCCACATGTAAAATTAATGATGTTTCACATCTCTTGGTATCTTCAGTCTCTTACGTACAGCCACCAACTCGCTCTAAGAAAAATATTTACCAGGCTTGGTGGCTCAGCCTGTATTCCCAGCACTTTGGGAGCCCAAGGTGAATGGATTGCCTGAGCCTGTGGGTTTGAGACCCACCCGGGCAACTTGGCGAGACGTGTCTCTACAATAAATAAAAAATTAGCCGGGTGTAGTAGTGCACACCTGTAGTTCCAGCTACTTTGAAGGCCTAGGCAGCATGATCACCGGAGCCCAGCAGATTGAGGCTGCAGTGGCCGGGAATATGTCACTGCTCTCCAGTCTGGGCAACAGAGTGAGACTCCAACTCCAAAAAAGCAAAAAATTTATAGTTAGTTATGAAACATTTATTATACCCCAAACACTGTCTTGTTGCTATTCCCTTTAATAGTCAGAACAACACAGACAAAGTAAAAGCAACCCCTTGACTTTTCAAATTTTACAAGTTATCACCTGAACAAATTGGCCCTGTGAAATCAATAAAATGAGGTATGTTAATCCCACAAAGTGATTTCTGTGGTATTCTTCAGTTGACAGCAAACATGAGAACTATTCATTGAAATGTAACTAGGAGCCGGGCTTGGTGGTTCGGCCTGTAATCCCGTGCCTTGGGAGGCTGAGGTGAGTGGATTTCCTGAGACTTTGGGTTCAAGACACGCCTGGTCAACTTGCTGAGACCTCATCTCTACAATAAATCAAAAATCAGCTGGGCGTGGTAGCACGCTCCTGTAATTCCAGTTACTCGGAAGGCTGAGGCAGAAGGATCGCCAGTGCCCAGCAGTTGAGGCTGTGGTTGTTATGAGTGGCCACTGCAGTACAGTCTGGGTGTCAGAGTGAGACTCCAACTCAAAAAAAAGAAAAAAAGAAAAAAAGAAATGTAACTAGGACTGACTGGCTCACCCTGTAACCCAGCACTTTAGGAGACCATGGTGAGTGGATTGCCTGAGTAGTTGAGTTCGAGACAAGCCCGGCAACTTGGTGAGACCTCATCTCTACAATAAATCAAAAAATTAGCTGGGTGTAGTAGCACGTACCTGTAGTTCCAGCTACTTGGAAGGCTGGGGCGGTAGGACGCCGGAGTCCAGCAGGTCGAGGCTGTGGTGTATAGGAGCATCTACTGCACTCCAGTCTGGGCGACAGATTGAGACTCCAACTCAAAAAAAAAAAGGGGTTTCTACGTTTGCCCAGCCACAGGCTCTGACCATTGTAACAGGCCCCCATATTTTCACTGTGCATCCTGGGGCTGTTAAACTATTGCTCCCTGGAAAAATGACGACCCCTACATAAGCCTCCAAAGGCAAACACCTACCAATCTCCCCACCTTGACTCAGTGTCTTGGTTACCCTAGCACCTGTAATCCACTAAAACTCAGGGTCATGGATTGGGATGCCTTTAGTATTCAAAAGGTATGGGAAACAGGTAAAAGTGGGGATTCCGAATATATGCGGCAGGGAGAGACCCAGGATGCCATCTACCATACAAAGAAGGTCCATTCCCTATGCCCCTAACCCGGTAGGACCAATACGCAATATCCTGCACGAACCAGCACCTCCCAGTCTTGTGCAGGCACTGAGTCCCAAGTTAACCACTCCCTCCGCTGTGCTTCCCCCTGTGCTGTCTATCCTGCCTGCTACTCAGCTTCCCTCTCCCCCACCTCACAACCAGTTTCTTCCAATGCTGTGGGCGGTTTACCAGCTTGTTAATGTAACTCGCCCTAACCTGGCAAAGGTCTGCTGGTTATATCTGGACCCTCATCCCCCATATTACATGGGAATCGGGGCTGTCTCCCCAGTTGGAGACATGGAGGAAAGTACACGAGTCCTCAATTTAACCATAGTACAGTACCAAGAACTGTGCTCATGGGGCACCCACCGAACTCTAACATTGGACGACCTCGAGGGGCAGGGGACTTGCCTTTTCTCCCTGCAATTGTCAATGAATAACTCTCCCCTTTGGGCGTTTTGCAGCAGCACCTCCTGCATCAATATGGTCAGCCTCTCAAACAAAAAACCCCCAACTAGCTGTGGCTTCCCCGACTACGTGGTTTGCCTGCACCCGGGGCATCACCCCATGCGTTGGTCTGTAGCACCTGCAAGTGGTGTCAGAACTTTGTATTCTGGTGCACATCTTGCCCCAAGTGTACATATATGAAGGGACAGAGGGAAGGGAGCACCTCCAACTCCCAAGACTTGCACGAACTAAGCATGCCCCCATTCTAGTGTCTTTACTTGTGACTTTAAGCATTACAGTGTCTACTGCCATGGGCACGGCCTCCTTAATTGTGAGAGATCAAAACCTCAGACAACTGAGTATGCAGGTCAATGCGGATCTAAGTTTTTTGTTTTTTTTTTTGAGTTGGAGTCTCACTCTGTCGCCCAGACTGGAGTGCAGTGGCCATTTTCGGCCACAGCAGCCACGACCTGTGGAGTCTAGTGTGCCCCAACTAGAGGAATAGGTTAACTCCCTGGCTGAAGTAGTGCTTCAGAATAGAAGAGGTCTTGACCTCCTCTTCATGAAACAAGGGGGACTGTGTATGGCCTTGGGAGAAGCTTGTTGCTTCTATGCCAAAAAGTCGGGAATAATATGACAAACTCTCGCTCAAGTAAGGGAAAATATGAGGCAGCAAGAGTTGAAAAATCAAGCCTCGGGGAACTGGTATCAGTCCCTCTTTTCTTAGTCCCCCTTACTCACCAACCTAATTTCAGCAATAGCCGGCCCTCTCCTTTTACTTTTAATAGGCATTACTATAGGACCCTGTGTTATTAGGCACCTCCTAACCTACATTAAACACAGCATCATGCCCGTAAAAATAATGGTTCTCAGGTCCCACTACACCCCTTTGTCAGAAGAGCCACTGATTTGACTCTCGTCACAACTAAAAAGGGGGGATGTAAGAGAGAGAAAAACAAAACAACACAAAAGAACAGCCTCTGTCTGTGCTATTGTAGGGGGGAGGGTGAAGGAGATGGGTTCAGCCTTGAGACAGGGTTTACTCCCTTCCTGGAAGGATTTCTTTGAAGGTTTTTCCTCTGTAAATACTGCAAGATAAACTGTATCTTTAACCACAACACTTTCCCAGTTAGCACACCTGTTAACTTGTTGATGGAGCAGAATACTGCGATGAGAGCCCTGGAAAATGTCCAACTTTAACTTTAGCTAACCAAGATGTAAGCTAGGACTACTTAAGGAAGCTCTGAGTGGGGACTCGGGGCGTCTTACTTGGGGCTGTCTCCCTGCAGACAGTCGCCAGCTGGCAGAGCCTTGGCTAATAAACTCCTTCATTAAAATTAAGCCGGTGGGTTGTTATTTAATTGCTCAGACTCTACTTCAGCCAGAACTACAGGCATGTGTTACGATGCCTGGCTAATTTTTCAATTTTTTATTGTAGAGATGAGGTCTCACCAAGTTGTCTGGCAAGGTCTTGAACCCACAGGCTCAGGCAATTCATTCGTCTCAGCCTCCCAAAGTTCTGGGATTAGAGACTGAGCCAATGAGAAAGGCCTTTTTTAACTTTTCTTTTTTTTTTGAGTTGGAGTCTCAACTCTGTCACCTAGACTGGAGTGCAGTGGCCACTCTCGGCCACTGCAGCCTCGACCTGCTGGACTTCGGTGATTCTTCGGCCTCAGCCTTCCAAGTAGCTGGAACTACAGGCACGCGCTACCACGCCTGGCTAATTTTTTGATTTATTGTAGAGATGAGATCTCGCCAATTCCCTAGGCAGTTCTCGAACCCGTGGGCTCAGGCAATCCACTCACCTCAGCCTCCCAAAGTGCTGGGATTACAGGCTGAGACACCGAGCCTGGCTCTTTTTTAACTTTTCAACCCCTATTGTTAAAATACATTTTATGCTTGATAAAAAACTGAAGTTGAAATAAGTGGATGCATTTTTTTTAAGTGTAGGTAGGAGAGGCAGTGACCGACACACAGACATGCCTGAATCAAGAGTCAAGTCAGGCCATTCTATGACTTGGGATGTTCTCTTATGCAATCCTGCTAACTAAAGTGCCTGGTGACCCCTCTCAGGAGACACTGAACTTGCTCTCCCATGT
>NW_007158824.1:0-384 GCF_000164805.1 Carlito syrichta | reverse complement strand
TCCTGAAACTGTCCCTGTTTGGTCTGCAGGAGTTCTTTCAGGACAGGCTATCCTGGGCCTGGTCCCTAGAGGATGACATGATGCTGAGGCATCTTCAGGTCTCCAGGGCTCAACTGAGAAGGATACAGTGTAATCTCTCCCTGAGGTTGAGTCCAGCACCAAGTCAACTCCCAAGTCACCCTCTGGGGTAATAAAGAGGGGAGAACACAGGCCCCATGAACTCATTTCTGTGTGTGTTTCTCCTCATCCTCTACTCTAAGATGCTTCTGTAAACAGGCCGAGGTGGGCCCCAGGGCAGGTGGTGACCTAGAGATTACTAAACATGCCTCAGAGACAGGATGATGGCTAGACCCCTCCAAGCCCCTCTGCCATACCCTTCTGCAC
>NW_007158823.1:0-701 GCF_000164805.1 Carlito syrichta | reverse complement strand
TAGACTAAACTTGAATGAGGGGGCCATTAAAAGGTACAACTAGGAGAAAAACCAACACCCCCCACCTCTGCAGAAAGGCAAGGCCGTGGAAGGAGTCGGAGTCCTGTCAGGCAGGACCTCCTGGCACAGGGGTACATGTGGGTGAGACGCCATTTACTTCTGAAAAGAAATTTCACCAAAAACCCACTCGACCCCAGCCTGCCAAGCTCACTAGGCTTCCAGTGCTGTGACAGAATACCAATAAGAACTAGGTCTGAGGTCAGGCTTTGTGGCTCAGTCTGTCATCCCAGCACTTTGGGAGGCTGAGGCAAGTGGGTTGCCTGAGCCCATGGGTTTGAGACCAGCCCGGGCAACTTGGTGAGACCTCATCTCTACAATCAATCAAAAATTAGCCAGGCATGGTGGCACATGCCTGTAGTTTCAGCTACTTGGAAGGCTGAGGCAGAAGGATTGCTGGATCCCAGCAGGTCGATGCTAGGGTGGCTGTGAGCATGCCACAGCACTCCAGCCTGGGTGACAGAGTGAGACTCTGACTCAAAAAAAAAAAAAAAAAGAACTAGGACTTGACTTAAGATGCAGAATGCTGAAGACATGGCAGCCACAGTGGGACTCCAGCCTCTCACAGCAGCTCACGTCACGCACTGGCCAGGTGGAGTCTGCATGCTGTGAACCACGTGTCTTGTTTTAAGGCAAAACTAAAA
>NW_007158822.1:0-861 GCF_000164805.1 Carlito syrichta | reverse complement strand
TTTTAGTTGTGTATGTTGAGAGACAGGGGAGGTGGGAAGGTAAAAATTCTTTGCACCAAGTCTGTTTGTGGTTAAAAAGAAGTTTTATTATTAAATCTGGTCTCACCATACTGAAATTAGTCCTCTGAATTTGATTTACTTTAAATTTTTGGATTATTAGTTTTAATATCATGTAATAGTTGAGGACTTTTTTTTTTGAGTCATTATCTCACTTTGTCATCCAGGCTGGAGTGCAGTGGCATATCACAAATGCCACAACCATGACCCCCTGGGCTCAAGTAATCCCTCCACCTCAGCCCCTCAAGTAGCTGGGACTACAAGTACACACCACCAGGCCTGGCTAGTCTTTTGATTTATTGTAGAGATGAGGTCTTGCCATGTTGCACACATTGGTCTTGAATTTGAGATCCTCCTGCTTTAACCTCTCAAGTAGAGGATGTCTTTGATTATACCTTAATAGAATGATTGGGGGTTAAAGCAAGAAATCAAAAACATAGATGTGGATTATTGATGGGGTGTCATAAACTAGATGTCATGCAAGTAGCTGTCTAGGAAGGGAAAACTTGCTTGACTAAAATCTTGATTGTTCCCTTTTAACTTCTGCCTTCCTTCTCCAGAGCATACTGTGAGCATTAGAATGTGGATTTCAATAGAAAATGTTAGGCTACAGAGGGTGAGGGTGGATGGATGGATGGGCACAGCACAGCCAGAGCCAACATGCCAGAGGTGTGTGCTGGCAGCCAGAGATCTGAGTAATGCAAAGATATGCAACACACAGAGAAGAAGGAAGACAAGATTTATTTTAAGAATGTTTCACTTTCCACAGATAGGAAGTGGGCCAGCACTCCAAGATGAGTGTGG
>NW_007158821.1:0-843 GCF_000164805.1 Carlito syrichta | reverse complement strand
GGATGGATGGATGGGCACAGCACAGCCAGAGCCTACATGCCAGAGGTGTGTACTGGCAGCCAGAGATCTGAGTAATGCAAAGATATGCAACACACAGAGATGAAGGAAGAAAAGATTTATTTAAGAGTGTTTCACTTTCCACAGATAGGAAGTGGGCCAGCACTCCAAGATGAGTGTGGCCACGTAGTCCCCTGAGGCCCAGTTTAAATTCTTTCCCCTGGAGGTGTCAGGTAGACATGACTGCCATGACTTCCTTGTTGACCACCTGTGAATGTCTTGGAGATCCTGAGGGGCTGTCCTGGTCACCAGGCACTGAGTAACAAATCTCACCACATTCAGGAAGTTATACAATGGGCCAGATACTGGTCATGCTTGAGAGATTTGGTTTTCTAGGAAGACAAAGTCGACAAAGTTAATCTTTACCTAAAGAATGCATTCTTCCAGGACACAGTTTCTACTTACCCATCATTGTGTTAGGGTTTAGGAACAAGATAAAAATGACTTCCTGCTCTCAGTCCATCCTTTCAGAAAGAAGCCCTGTTATTCACAAACAAGATTGAGAACCATTCAGATATTCTGCAGTTACAATGTGGCGCACACAGAACATTAGCCCTCTGGTGAAGGCTGTTGTTGGATACTGACTCTTCTCTGACTTATTTGATACTTTGGATGATACCAGAGGTCCCCCAGGCCCCAATATAGATCAGGGAGGAAAAGGTTTAAGTGCAAACTTATTTGGATTAATTCATTCTTAATTATAGGAATATACAGTTTTTGTTCTGGGGACTCAGTGTTAGTTGAAACAGTTAAGTAGGAGGTCTGGTTGGTTAGCTTAGTTGTCAT
>NW_007158820.1:0-756 GCF_000164805.1 Carlito syrichta | reverse complement strand
GGAGTCTAGCTATCTTGACCCCGACTTCTGCTATAATATTCAAATATAAGAAACCAGAATAATTAGTGATCTACAGTTTACTAGTGACAAAAGTAACTCACAGAGGAGCATTATTCTGAGGATTTCTGACTACATTCCTTAGTTGAACTTGAAGTAGTGTTTGCAGAGAAATGTATGTCCTGGCCATAATTGTATTTCAGATTTGTTCTTTTTCTTTGGTTGGGAAATGGAACTAGAGGGTATTTTATCCTCACTTAATAGTGTAGGACCAAGTCATATCATGTACAACTTTTCTCAAAGACACACAAATCCATCTGATTCATAATGTGCCTTCAGAAATGAGCAGTCAAAACTTTGGCTAGAAATATGTGTCCAGGTCAGTTCTTCATGCAGGGCTTTAGATACAGACTCTGGTCTTGACTACATCTAATTATAAGTTTGCACTCCTTACAACATCCTTCTTCTGAGGTGGTTATGGATGACCTAAATCTTTTGGAGAATTTTCACACAAAGCTCAGGAGTAATCCCCCTTTTAACTTCATTTATAAAATCCCAGAGCATTACAGTATGCCTGTTTTAATAGTTTATTGTCTTTGAGTTGTTCTCTGTGAATCGTACTCTGTATTCTTTGACTGAAAGGTGATGTACCAAGACCTGAATTTGTAAAGTTAGGTTGGGAGTCCTGTATTTTGCTCTGTTGGCTGCTCCCAGCCAATTTCTGCCCTAGTACTGCCCTTCAGTGTTTGCTTTTGGAAA
>NW_007158819.1:0-795 GCF_000164805.1 Carlito syrichta | reverse complement strand
GAAACCAGCCTGCCAACTAATTAACATGATAACTAGTGGGCCAACTTGACAGTCAATTCGTTGAATCAGGTAACTAGTCGGCCGACTAGGTGCCACCATGTTAAACCAGGTAATAATTTGGCCTACTAGTCAGCCAATGTGTTAAATCAGGTAAAAAGTCAGGCAACTCGTCAGCCAGCAAGTTAAGTTTACCTAGCTAACTCGTTATACAACTAGTTAAGTCAGTTAGTTAACTTGTTTACCAGCTAGTTAAAACAGTTAGCTAACTGGTTAACCAACTCGTTAAATCAGCTAGCTATTTCATTAGACACCTAGTTAAGTCAGCTAGCTATGTAAGCTAGCTAACCAGCTAGCTACCTAATTCAACTAGCTAAGTCAACTAGCTCACTAGTTAGCTAACTGCTTAAGTCAGCTACTTAATTTTGCTATCTAACTACTTATGTAATTAGACAGGTCTGCTAGTTATTCAGCTAGTTAAATAGCTAGCTATTTAATTCAGGTAGTTAGGTCAGTTAGCTAACTAGCTAAGTCAACCAGTTAAGTCAGCTAGCAAAGTAGTTAAGTCAGATAGCTAAGTCAGCTAGTTAAGTAAGATTTCTAATTTAGTCAGCTAGTTAAGACATCTAGCTAGCTAGTGAGCTAACAGGTTAAGTCAGTAGGCTGAGTCAGGTAGTTAGCTAGGTAACTAACGGGTTAAGTCACCTGGTGAGTCAGCAAGCTAGCTAGTTTGTAAACGGGTGAGTCATCTGGTTAGTAGGCTAGCTAGCTAGTTAGCTAACGAGTAAGTCAGTTGGA
>NW_007158818.1:0-771 GCF_000164805.1 Carlito syrichta | reverse complement strand
TCTCACTCATGAGCTGAACTTGATCACTTATAGTGCTGTAAAAATGTCCTTGGCAATAGTGGAAAACACATTAAGGGTAGGGGTGAGATTGGCAGAGGAGTGATGCAGCTAAAGATTTGAGGGTCATACCTCTTCAACCAGGGACTCTGCATAATCAATGTTGGTATATCTAACTCTGAATTGTACCCCACAATTTTTTTAAAAATTAAAATAAATTATTAATTAAATACATAAATGAAAGCTTTTAAACATGAAACTGACTTTATTTGTGTAATATATTTTTAATTTTTTCGACAATAAAAATGGTTACAATTCAGTGTTTGGCTCAGAAATGTTCATTAGTCAGGGATTGATTTCTTAATAATTGTATAATACTCCAATAATAACTCCTTTTCCTTTTACTGCGTTGGAATAAATGGTGTAATTCTGCCTTCAAAATTGACAACTACATTGCTTTTCACATAAATTCTGAACGTTTTATTCTGCCTAAATTGAAACTTGTTGAGATTCCAGATCTATATCATTCTTAGAAAACTGAAACTTGAGATTCAGTGTACCTAAGTGTTATTCAGAAGGGAGAATGCATAATAGATATTAAAAATTTTAGAACATTAAATAGTATCATAATTTAATACAACTTTTTACATTCTAAAAATCTGTGTACATTTTGTTGGAGCACTCTATATTTTCCATTTGTTAATTTTGATTAAATATTACAGATGTGCAATCCTTAGAGAAAAGTTTCCTTTTTATATTTGATGGAAACATAAA
>NW_007158817.1:0-897 GCF_000164805.1 Carlito syrichta | reverse complement strand
CTATTACATGATTGTTGGGTGAAAAGTTTGGTAGGTATCAATTAAGTCCATTTGGTCAAGTGTCACATTGAAGTTCTGGATCTCCTTGTTGATTTTTTTCTTGATGTTTTGCAGTTTGTGTTAGTTCCATATTCTGGTCCTCAAATTCTGAGATTCTTTCTTCTGCTTGGCTAATTCTGCTTTCCATGCTTATCAGCTTGTTATTTATTTCATTCACTGTATTCTTTATTGCTGTTATCTCAGTTATCAACTCCTTCATTCTTTCCTCTTGTCTCTCCTTAATTCTATTTATTCTCTCTATTAATGTCTTGATATCTGGGTTGTGACTCGAGACAAGTCATTCTGGGGACTCTTCATTGTTTGCCTTCTGAAATCTGTATTCTCAGTGGCTAACCTCCCAGGGGTCTGTGTGAGACCCATATTATTCCTTTGGTTTTTCTTCATTTGTGTAGATTTTCCTCCCTCCTTTCCCCCCCTCTTCTTTAGTTCTGTTTTTTGGGGATGGGGGGAGGTAGTTTTTACTTCTGTTTGCTCAATCTCCTATTCATCCTCATGTGTATCCTCTGGCTTTGTTCAATTCTGACACTGGACTGTGGGTGGGAGCTGTAGTGTTTGCAGCTTTGAGAGTTGAAGGGGTAACTGTGGTTCAGAAGCCATCTGCAGATTCCAGCATCTGCTAACAGGGGTGTGGGCCCCCAGAGCCTGCTTTCTGCTGCCTTACAGTCTGTCCATGCAGCAGGGATATAAGTTTGCCCCCTGAAAGCAAAAGGAGGCAAGAAAAAGGAAAAAATGGAAAAAGGAAGGAGGGGAATGAGAAGAAGGTGGGAAGAGAGAAGACTAAGGAAAATCAGACAGGCATACCAACTAAGAAATGAAAATAGACATAAACAAAAACAG
>NW_007158816.1:0-747 GCF_000164805.1 Carlito syrichta | reverse complement strand
TAGTTTCAGACGACAAAAAGAAGGCAAGTAGTATCAGACGACACAAATTAAGGCAAAGTAGTATTGGATGACACTAATAAGCCAAGTAGTATCAGACGACACTAAGAAGGCAAGTAGTATCAGATGACACTAGGAAGGCAAGTAGTATCAGACGACACTAAGAAGGCAAGTAGTATCAGATGACACTAAGAAGGCAAATAGTATCAGATGACGCTAAGAAGGCATGCAATATCAGATGACACTAATAAGGCACCTAGAATTAGACAACACTAAGAAGGCTCGTAGTATCAGATGACACTAATAAGGCATGTAATATCAGATGACACTAGTAAGGCAGGTAGTATCACATGACAATAATAAGGCACATAGTGTCACAAGACACTAATATGGCACGTAGTATAACATGACACTAATAAGACACGTAGTATTGTTGAACCCGAGACTCTAATGAGAGAGATATAGAGACCACAAAGAGCCAGCTCCGATGCAATCACACGAGGGTCTTTATTCAGGCTCGAGTCTGGGCTCACGCCCGAAGCAGCAGCTTCAGGGACCAGAGCCCCGATTCACAATGGCAAGCAGTTTTTATGCACAATTACAGAGGGGGGGGGAAAGAACTCCAAACTTGATTTTACATGATTGGGTAATTTCTCCTAATGGGTACGGGAATACCTGGTATTGGTGGGGGCTGCCCGTGATTGACAGAAACCCACGTAATGGGTCGAGTGAAATGTTAGATAAGTTAGG
>NW_007158815.1:0-3376 GCF_000164805.1 Carlito syrichta | reverse complement strand
TAGTGCCGTCTGATTCTCCTTGCCTTATTAATGCCGTTTGATACTGCTTGCCTTAATAGTGCCAGATGATCCTCCTTGCCTCATTTATGCCGTCTGATCCTCCTTGACTTATTAGTGCCGTCTGTTCATACTTACCTTATTAGTACTCTCTGATCATACTTGCCTTATTAGTGCCGACTGATACTACTTGCCTTATTGCCATGCCTTAGTGGTGCTATCTGATATTACTTATCTTATTAATGTCGTCTGATATGCCTGCCTTCTTAGTGCCGTCTGATACTACTTGCGTTAATAGTGCCGTCGTATACTACTTGCCTTATTAGTGCAGTCTTATACTACTTGCCATATTAGTGCCGTCCAATACTACTTGCCTTATTACTGCTGTCCTATAGTAGTTGCCTTTCAGTGCCACCCAATACTACTTACCTTAGTAGTGCCGTCAAATACTTCTTGCCTTATTAGTGCCGTCAGATAATCCTTGCCTTATCATTGCCGTCTGATATTATTTACCTTCTTAGTGTCGTCTGATACTCCTTGCCTTCTTAGTTTCGCCTGATAATCTCTGCCTTCTTAGTGTCTTCTGATATTATAAAACTTCTTAGTGTCATCTGATACTAATTGCCTTCTTATTGTCCTCTGATTCTTCTTTCCTTCTTATTGTCATCTTATACTACTTGAGTTCTTAGTGTCGTCTGATACTAATTGTCTTCTTTGTATCGTGTGATACTACTTGCTTCCTTTATGTCGTCTGATACTACTTGGCTTCTTAGTGTCATTTGATACTACTTGCCTTCTTAGTGTTGTCTGAAAATACTTGACTTTATAGTGCCTTCTGATACTACTACCCATATTAATGCCGTCTGATAATACTTGCCTTGTTATTGCTGTCTGATACTACTTGCATTAATAGTGCCATCTGATAATCCTTGCCTTATTAGTGCTATCTGATACTCCTTGCCATATTAGTGCCATCTGATACTCCTTGCCTTATTATTGCCATCTGATACTACTTGCCGTATTAATTCCGTCTGATACTCCTTGCTTACTATTGCCGCCTGATATTACTTGCCGTCTTAGTGCCGTGATCTACTTACCTTATTATTGTCATCTGATACTACTTGTCTAATTAGAGCCGTCTGATACTACTTGCTTTTTTAGTGTCGTCTAATACTATTGAATTCTTTGTGCCATCTGATACTAATTGAATTCTTTGTGCCATCTGATACTAATTGCCTTCTTAGTGCTGTCTGATACTACTTGCTTTGTTAGTGCCGTCTGGTACTACTTTCCATGATAGTTTCGTCTGATACTACTTACCTTCTTAGTGTCTTCTGATACTACTTGCCTTCTTTCTGTCGTCTGATACTACTTGCCATCTTTATGTCGTCTGATACTACTTTCCTTCTTAATGTTGTCTGATACTACTTGCCTTGTTAGTGCCGTGTGATAATACTTGCCTTATTAGTGCCGACTGATACGACTTGCCTTGTTAGTGCCGTCTGATACTACTTGCGTTGTTAGTGCCGTCTGATACTACTTGCCTTATTATTCCCATCTGATTCTCCTTGCCTTAATAGTGGCGTCCGTTACAACTTGCCTTGGTAGTGCCGTCTGATACTCCTTGCCTTATTGGTGCCATCTGATTCTCCTTGTCTTATTAGTGCCGTCTGATACTCATTGTTTTATTAGTTCTGTCTGATACTCATTGCCTTATTAGTGCCACCTGATACTACTTGCCGTCTTAGTGCCGTGTGATCCTACTTGACTTAATATTGCCGTCTGATACTACTTGCCTTATTAGTGCCATCTGATACCACTTGCGTTATTAGTGCCCTCTGATACTACTTGCCTTCTTAGTGTCGTCTGATACTACTTGCCTTCTTAGTGTCTTCTGATACTACTTGCCTCATTCGTGCCGTTTCATACTACTTGCATTAAAAGTGCCATCTGTTACTTCTTGCCTTATTAGTGCCGTCTGACAATACTTGACTTATTAGTGCCATCTGGTACTACTTGCTTTCTTGATGTCGTCTGATCCTACTTGCCTTATTAGTGCCACCTAATCCTACTTGCCTTATTAGTGCCAACAGATACTACGTGCCTTATTAGTTCCGTCTGACACTACTTGCCTTTTTATTGCCGTCTGATACTACTTGCCTTCTTAGAGCCGTCTGATAGTCATTGCCTTCTTAGTGCCGTCTGATACTGTTGAACCTGAGACTCTAATGAGAGAGATATAGAGACCACAAAGAGCGAGCTCCAATGCAATCACACGAGGTTTTTTATTCAGGCTCGAGTCTGGGCTCACGCCCGAAGCAGCAGCTTCAGGGACCAGAGCCCCGATTCACAATGGCAAGCAGTTTTTATGCACAATTACAGAGGGAGGGGAAAGAACTCCAAACTTGATTTTACATGATTGGGTAATTTCTCGTAATGGGTACGGGAATACCTGGTATTGGTGGGTGCTGCCCGTGATTGACAGAAACCCACGTAATGGGTCGAGTGAAATGTTAGATAAGTTAGGTCCATACAATCTCGGTTTATGAAGTAACCTGGGCCGGCAGACAAAGGGTTACATTAGCCCTTTTAGTTTACCGATCCAGCCCAAGGCTTACTTAGGAAAGCTTGTTTGCTTAACTTTTGCATAGTCATTATGGGACAACAAAAGCCAAACTTAACAAAGTTTTAAATATGAATGCTGCAAACACATACAGTGAATGTGGGGTAGAAAATCATATACTAATTCTGGGAATTTATAATAGCAAGCTTATAATAGCAAGGCAGTTACTTTTATAAAGGTCTTTGTTCCCTGCAGGTTTACATAGCCACTGCTGTAAATTATCACTGAGATATAAACCGGTGATAAAGCCCACCTAGAGAGGAGGTGGCTCCTCTAAGTCTGGTGCCACCTTGTAGGAATGTTTGAAAGAGGCTTATCGCTTTATCCTTTACATCCCGTTGTAAAAGCATAAGTTAGCCTACTGGTTTGGGTTTGACAATGCTTAACCCGAGGATTCTAAATACAAACACTGCTTAAAACCCGACATATGCCTAATTCTACGGGGTCTGAGGTAGGATTCAAAGTACTAAGATTTCATAAAATACATGAGGTAGTCATAAAATACATGAGGTAGGAATACACAAAATATATAGTAAACATGAGGTGGGGATATATGAAATATAGTGAACTAAACGCTGCTTTTACAGCAAATAAGTTTCTTGGTTTCTTGGGTCTCTCAATAGCATGCTCTTAACCTAAATCTATTGTTGTCCTCTCATTCCCCCCTTCTCATGAGGGTAGGGTGAATCTAATCTTAGATTCCTTTAACATGCTGAGTTGTCTAGGGATACCTGTTGATATTGTTGTTGAGGACCA
>NW_007158814.1:0-828 GCF_000164805.1 Carlito syrichta | reverse complement strand
CATAGTCATTATGGGACAACAAAGCCAAACTTAACAAAGTTTAAATATGAATGCTGCAAACACATACAGTGAATGTGGGGTAGAAAATCATATACTAATTCTGGAAATTTATAATAGCAAGCTTATAATAGCAAGGCAGTTACTTTTATAAAGGTCTTTGTACCCTGCAGGTTTACATAGCCACTGCTGTAAATTATCACTGAGATATAAACCGGTGATAAAGCCCACCTAGAGAGGAGGTGGCTCCTCTAAGTCTGGTGCCACCTTGTAGGAATGTTTGAAAGAGGTTTATCGCTTTATCCTTTACATCCCGTTGTAAAAGCATAAGTTAGCCTACTGGTTTGGGTTTGACAATGCTTAACCCGAGGATTCTAAATACAAACACTGCTTAAAACCCGACATATGCCTAATTCTACGGGGTCTGAGGTAGGATTCAAAGTACTAAGATTTCATAAAATACATGAGGTAGTCATAAAATACATGAGGTAGGAATACACAAAATATATAGTAAACATGAGGTGGGGATATATGAAATATAGTGAACTAAACGCTGCTTTTACAGCAAATAAGTTTCTTGGTTTCTTGGGTCTCTCAATAGCATGCTCTTAACCTAAATCTATTGCTGTCCTCTCATTCCCCCCTTCTCATGAGGGTAGGGTGAATCTAATCTTAGATTCCTTTAACATGCTGAGTTGTCTAGGGATACCTATTGATATTGTTGTTTGAGGACCATAACATGCACAGCGTTTATTCTGGCGTGTACAAAAGTTATTAGTTTGTTTATAATACATGGACCGAAGGTTAGCAACAACAAGAGTATGATCACGG
>NW_007158813.1:0-768 GCF_000164805.1 Carlito syrichta | reverse complement strand
GCACTTGTCCTTCCCTCTAGACTCCTCCTCCTTGTCATCAACACCTTTGGCCACCTCTTCAGGCTCCTCCTCCTTTTCATAAAGACCCTTGTCCTCTTCCAGCTCTTCCTCCTTGTCATCAATGCCCTTGACCTCCTCTCCAGGCTCCTCCTCTTTGTCATCAACACACTTGTCCTTCTCTCTAGGCTCCTCCTCCTTGTCATCAATGTCCATGGCAACCTCCTTAGAGAAGGGGGAGGGATCTCCCCTCCATAATCTGAATGAATGACCTGTCATTTACCTACTGCCAGAGACCCAGAACCTGCAAATTTGCCCAGGCTTGCATTGATAACAAGGAGAAGGAGCCTGGAGTGGCAGACAAGGGCTTGATGACAAGGAGGAAGAGCCTGAAGAGGTTGCCATGGACATTGATGACAAGGAGGAGGAGCCTAGAGAGAAGGACAAGTGTGTTGATGACAAAGAGGAGGAGCCTGGAGAGGAGGTCAAGGGCATTGATGACAAGGAGGAAGAGCTGGAAGAGGACAAGGGTCTTTATGAAAAGGAGGAGGAGCCTGAAGAGGTGGCCAAAGGTGTTGATGACAAGGAGGAGGAGTCTAGAGGGAAGGACAAGTGCGTTGATGACAAGGAGGAGGAGCTTGGAGAGGAGGACCGGTATGCAGATGACAAAGAGGAGGAGAAACATGGAAAGGAAAACAAGGATGAGCAGGTTCCTCATCATCACTGAGGCTGACTTCATAGAACTCTGCAGACAGAGAAGGAACTGCCCTC
>NW_007158812.1:0-551 GCF_000164805.1 Carlito syrichta | reverse complement strand
AAGTGTGTTGATGACAAAGAGGAGGAGCCTGGAGAGGAGGTCAAGGGCATTGATGACAAGGAGGAAGAGCTGGAAGAGGACAAGGGTCTTTATGAAAAGGAGGAGGAGCCTGAAGAGGTGGCCAAAGGTGTTGATGACAAGGAGGAGGAGTCTAGAGGGAAGGACAAGTGCGTTGATGACAAGGAGGAGGAGCTTGGAGAGGAGGACCGGTATGCAGATGACAAAGAGGAGGAGAAACATGGAAAGGAAAACAAGGATGAGCAGGTTCCTCATCATCACTGAGGCTGACTTCATAGAACTCTGCAGACAGAGAAGGAACTGCCCTCTGATTCTGGTATGGGACAATGTACTCACCTGTGGGATAAGGGACTCAGAGTCCAACCCCTCAAATCCTGGGCAGCTCCCTGCCATGGCTCTAACATCCCAACTCACCATTTGCATTGACCTCTACAGGCAGCTGGATGCAGCCATGCTCCAGCTCTTCCACTCGCTCCTTTACATCTGCAGTTTCTTCTTTCATGACTTCTAGGAAACACCTCTGGAGCCAGAAA
>NW_007158811.1:0-769 GCF_000164805.1 Carlito syrichta | reverse complement strand
CCTTCTCTGCTACTCCGACTCCCACAGCACCTGTGTCTGCTCCTTGTCAGTACCAGTCAGCACCATAGTCAGGGAGGCCACCTGCAGGGAAGAGGGATGCATATTTGTGTGGGGAAACCACAGGATGAACAATGGCCAGGGAGATGGAGAGGACCCCCCCTCTTGGGTCTCCTGGGGGCACTTATTGCTCACAGGTGCAGCAGTGTCTGACACTGACTCTGGGAAGGGGGTTGGGGCTTGAGAGAAATCAGAGGACAGAAAAGCCAAGAGAATCAGGTTGTCCAGGGGGCCCCGGAGAAAGGCAGGGGATCTGGCTCACTGCAGCCTCGTTGCACTCCACATTCTCTGGGGTGATGGGCCTAGACTGAGGAGGCTCCTCGCCTTCATCCTTGTCTTCCTCTCCATGTTTATCCTCCCCATTGTCATCCACATCCTCATAATCCTCTCCAGGTTCCTCTTCCGTGTCTTCAACGCACTTGGCTGCCTCTCCAGTCTCCTCCTCCTTATCATTAACACCCTTGTCCACATCACCAGGCTCCTCTTCCTTGTCATCAATGCCCTTGTCCAAGCCTGGGCCCTTCTGGGGGTTATGGTTTTCAGGTGTGAGGTAAATGACATGACATTTGGACAGATTCTGAAGGAGAAAACCCTCCCCCATCTCTCCTTGCACAGGCTCCTCATCATCACTGAGGCTGACTTCATAGAAATCTGCAGATGGAGAAAGCACCGCTTTCTGGTTCTGGTATGGGGCAATGTACTTGCCTATGGG
>NW_007158810.1:0-408 GCF_000164805.1 Carlito syrichta | reverse complement strand
CTCCTTTTTGTCATCAACACCCTTGGATACATCCACAGGCTCCTATTCCTTGTCATCAAGACTCTTGTCCTCCTCTCCAAGGTCCTCCTCCTTGTCATCAACGCCCTTGTAATGCTCTGCAGCCTCCTCCTCCTTGTCATAAATGTCCTTATCCTTCTCTCCAGGCTCCTCTTCCTTGTCGTCAATGCCCTTGTCCTCCTCTCCAGTCTTCTCCTCCTTGTCATCAATGCACTAGGCTCAAGCTCCTTGTCATCAATGCCCTTGTTAGCCTCTCCAGCCTCCTCCTCCTTCTCATCAATGCCCTTGTCCTTCTCTCCAGGCTCCTCCTCCTGGTCATCAGCGAACTCATCCTCCTCTCCAGGCCCCTCCTTCTTGTCATGAAGATGCTAGTCCGCCTCTCCATGCTCC
>NW_007158809.1:0-381 GCF_000164805.1 Carlito syrichta | reverse complement strand
GTTCCTTGTCATCAAGACTCTTGTCCTCCTCTCCAAGCTCCTCCTCCTTGTCATCAACGCCCTTGTAGTGCTCTGCAGCCTCCTCCTCCATGTCATCAATGCCCTTGTCCTCTCCAGGCACCTCTTCCTTGTCGCCAATTCTCTTCTCCTCTCCAGTCTCCTTCTCCTTGTCATCAACGCCTTAGACCATCTACAGACTCTTCTTCCTGGTCATCAATACCCTTCTCCAGCTCTCCAGGCTCCTACTCCTTACATGAAGGCCCACAGCCACAATTCCAGGCTCCTCCTTCTTGACATCAACGCCCTCGGCTGCCTCTCCAGTCTCCTCATTCTTGTCAACAATGCCCTCATCCACCTCTCCAGGCTCCCCCTCCTTGTCAT
>NW_007158808.1:0-364 GCF_000164805.1 Carlito syrichta | reverse complement strand
CTCCAGTCTCCTCCTCCTGGTCATCAATGCACTTGTCTTCCTCTCCAGGTTCCCTGTCCTTGTCTTCAACACCCTTGACCACTTTTCCAGGCTCCTCCTCCTTGTCATAAATGCCCTCATCCACCTCTCCAGGCTCCTTCTCCTTGTCTTCAACCCTCTGGGCCACATCTCCTGGCTCCTCCTCCTTGTCATCAATGCCCTTGACTGCCTCTCCAGATTCCTCCTCCTTGTCACCAACGCCATTGGCCACCTCTCCAATCCCCCCCCCTCCTTGTCTTCAATGCCTTCTGCTGCCTCTCCAGGTTCCTCCTCCTCATGATCAATGCACTTTTCGTTCTCTCCAGGCTCCTCCTCTTGATCATCA
>NW_007158807.1:0-409 GCF_000164805.1 Carlito syrichta | reverse complement strand
GCCCTCGGCCACCACTCCAGGCTCCTCCTGCTTGACATCAACGGCCTTGGAAGCCTCTCCAGGCTCCTCGTTCTTCTCAGCAATGCCCTCATCCACCTATCCCGGCTCACTCTCCTTGTCATTAACATCCTCGGCCGTCTCTCCTGGATCCCCCTCCTTGATTTGAACGCCCTTGGCCCTCTCTCCAGGCCCCTCCTCCTCATCATCAACACACTTGTCCTTCTCTCCAGTCTCCTCTTCCTGGTCATCAATGCACTTGTCATCCTCTCCAGGCTCCCTGTTCTTGTCATCAACACCCTTAACCGCTTCTCCGGGCTCCTCCTCCTTGTCTTCATTGCCTTTGGCCACTTCTCCAGGCTCCTACTCCTTCTCATCAACACCCTTGACTCCTTCTCCAGGCTTCTTCTGC
>NW_007158806.1:0-331 GCF_000164805.1 Carlito syrichta | reverse complement strand
CCACCTCAATGTCTTCAACACCCTTTTTGGCCTTTCAAGGCTCTTCCTCCTTCTCATCAATGCCTTTGGCCATCTCTCCAGCCTCCCCCTCTTCTCATCAACATCCTCTGCCAAATCTCCAGGCTCCATCTTCTTGTCATCAAGACCCTGGACCACCTCTTTAGGTTTCCCCTTCTTGTCATCTACACCATCAGCCGCCTCTCCTGGCTTCCCCTTCTTCTCATCATTGCCCTCGACCTCCTCTCTAGGCTCCTCCTCCTTGTCATCAACACCCACAGCTGCCTCTCCTGGCTCCCCCTCATTGTCATCAAGACCATTGTCCACCACTCCA
>NW_007158805.1:0-401 GCF_000164805.1 Carlito syrichta | reverse complement strand
CTTCTTGTCATCAACGCCCTTGGCCGCCTCTCCAGACTCCTCCTCCTTGCCATCAGTGCCATCGGCAAACTCTCCTGGCTCCTCCTCCTTGTCATCAAGACCCTTGTCCACCTCTCCAGGTTCACCTCCTTGTCATTAATGCGCTTGTTTACCTCTCCAACCTTCTCCTTGTCATGAATGCACTTGGTCGCCTCTTCAGGCGCCTCCTCCTTGTCGTCCCTGTGCTTGTCTTCCTCTCCAAACTTCTCCTTGTCATCAATGTCTTTGTCCTCCTCTCTATGTTTCTCCTCCTCGTCATCCTCGTCCTTTTCCTCATGCTTCTTGTCCTTATTTTTATCCTTGTCCTTGGCCACCTCGTTACTCAACTCATAACCTGGTAGCACAGCCAGAGGGGGTCTCAG
>NW_007158804.1:0-704 GCF_000164805.1 Carlito syrichta | reverse complement strand
TCACTGGGATACTGATCACTGAGGAGGCTCAGTCACCTGGGAACCCATCACAGATGAGACCCAGTTACTGGGGCACCCATCACAGAGGATAGTCAGTCAACGAAATTCCTACGATAGAAGAGTGCTAATCACCAGGGCACTCATTATGGAAGAAGACAGTCACTCAGGCTCAGATCACAGAGAAGAACCAATAACTGTTTCACCCATCCCAGAAGTGTTTCGTTCACTGGGAACTCATTAATTAGGAGAACTATTCACTGAAACACCCATCCCATAGAAGGGCCAGTCACTGAGACACCCATCACAAAGGGTTACCAGTCACTAAGGAACATATTAAGAGCATGGCAAATCACCTGTGAATCCATCTCAGAGGAGACCAAATCATTAAGACACCAATCATAGAGTACAGCCAATCACTGGGTAATCCCATAGGAGGAGGGTCAGTCACCTGGGACCCCATCTCAGAGAGTATCAAGTAAATGAGACACTAATCACAGAGAAGGTCCTGGGACAACCATCACAGAGGAGGGCAAGTCAATTAGGCACATATCCCAAAGGATGACACATTACTGGGGAACCCATATGGGGAAGGGTTAGTCATCTGGGAGTACATCTCAGAGGTTACCAAGTCATTGAGATACCTATCACAGAGTAGGGACAGTCAATGAGGAGGACAAGTAACTGGGTCAAACATTAGAAGCATA
>NW_007158803.1:0-622 GCF_000164805.1 Carlito syrichta | reverse complement strand
TGAGTCTGGCGGGACAAAGCTGTGGTGGCCGGAAGCGAGCCACTGCTTTCGAGCCTGGGCAACGGAGTGAGACTCCCACTCAAAGAAGAAAGGAAAAAAGAAAATTAAATAAGAGCATCCATTTGTGTATGGAATCGGGAACATCATGAACAAACAGAGATCATTTGGGAAGGTGTCCCCAACCTTGGGCCTAGAGTTCCCAAAAGATGGTGGATCGGCAGACAATCCATCTGTGTCTTTGAAAGGCTGAAGCGAGAGACCCCTTGTTCCTGGGACTTTGAGACCAAGCTGGGCCACGTAGCACGACCTCGTCACCCCACAAAATGCAAACACTGGAGTTGTGTGTGGTGGTACCTGTGGTACTGGCTACACGGGATGTGGTGGTCTCCCTCCTGGGGCATTTCTTTGCATCACTCCTGCCAACAGATTGTACGAGTCAAGGCTGGGCACTGTGGCTCATGGTCATCAGCCCCATGCCCTGGGAGGCTGATGCAGAAGGATGCCTGATCATAGGGGTCAGAGAGCAGCTTGGGTGATGTGGACAGACCTCATGTTGGTGAGAGGTCCCCAAAATCGAGTCAGGCATGATAGCCCACAGAGTCCCGGCTGGTCAGGTGCCAAG
>NW_007158802.1:0-655 GCF_000164805.1 Carlito syrichta | reverse complement strand
CCCCAGTCTGTGGGTCGAGACCCACCCGAGCAAGTTGGCAAGAGTTCTTCTCTACCCTCCATCCCAAATGAGCCAGGAGTCGTGGTGCACACCTGTCATTCTGGTTCCTCGGAAGCCTGGGGAAAGCCTCGCCCTAGCCCTGCAAGCCAAGATTGCGGTGGTAGGAAGCGAGCCACCACCCTCCAGTCTGGGCGATGGAGTGAGACTCTGACTCAAAGAAAAAAGGAACAAAAGAAAAGCATACATCTGTGTACAGAGTTGGGATCGTCGTGAACAGACAGATCATTTGGGAAGGAGGCCCAAGACTTGGATCTAGAGTTCCTGAAAGAGGGTGGATCAGCAGACAATCTAGCTTTGGATTTGGGTGACTGAGGTGGGGAACTTCTGCATCCCGGGAGTTCGAGACCAGCCTGGGCCAAGTAGTGAGACCTTGTCACTCCCCAGAACACAAGCACTGGATGTGCACGTGGTGGTATATGTGGTCCGAGTAACACGGGATGTGGTGGCCTCCATTAAGTGGTGTGCCTTTGTGTCACTCCCACTGACATCACGTGGGAGTGTAGACTGGGCACCATGGCTCATGGCTATCAGCCCTGAGACCTGGGGGGCAGAGGCAGGAGGCTGCCTGAGTCCCCAGGATTCAGAGACCAGCCCA
>NW_007158801.1:0-1303 GCF_000164805.1 Carlito syrichta | reverse complement strand
TCGGCCTCCAGAGCACCAGGATGACAGATGTGAGCCCTTGCACTTGGCCTCAACACCCCTCTCAGGGTCCCACAGCGAGGTCCTCTCCCTACTGACGACCTGGGATCCTGGAGATTGTGGCTGGTGTAGCCCGACATGCCCTCTGCTGAAGGAGCACTTGGCACATAGGCATGTCTATGCTGGGTCTCCGACCCTTCCTCTCACCTTGTTCCTCAGGATATACCCACTCGCTTCTCCCAGAGGTTGCCTTGGGGAAAGAAAGGGCATGACTCTCAAATCTTCAGGGGGGCAGGGACAGCCAGGCGACTCATGCATGTCTCTTCAGCATTCAGGGAGGCCAATACGGGAAGATGGTCAGAGCCTGGGAACTCCAGACCAGGCTGGACGCCATAGCAAGCCCCCACCTCGACCTCCAAGCAAAACCCAGAAAACCCTGAATGAGTAAAGGCCTTGGCAGGAGGATTGCCTCTGGCCCAGAGTTCAAGATGAGGCAGGAGACCAGGATGTTGATTAAATAGAAAGCCTGTGATAGCTGGAGTTGGGAGACTGAGGCTGAGAGTTTGACCCAAGTTGGGTGGTTTTAGAGCAGCCTGGGCACCCAAGTGAGGAAATACATGTAAGAAAGGAAGAAAGAAAGAAAGGAAGAAAGAAAAAAGAAAGGAAAAAAGAAAGAAAGAAAGAAAGAAAGAAAGAAAGAAAGAAAGAAAGAAAGAAGGAAGGAAGGAAGGAAGGAAGGAAGGAAGGAAGGAAGGAAGGAAGGAAGGAAGAAAAGAAAAGAAAAAGAAAGAAAACAATTCTTCTGCAAAACTTCTGCCCTCAGTCCTTCCCTGCCGGTCAATCACATGTGAATGTCCCCCAAGTTCAGAACCTTTCACCCTCAATCCCCCCACATGGATGCTTGCACTTTGGTGCGGAAGTTCCCAAGGCTCCCTGGCCATGTTCCTGCTGACTCTCCTTTCAAGGTGTGAAATGTGCCTCAGGCAGGCAGAACCTCCGACTCGGCAACAAGGACCTTTCACCAAGATAGGCAAGAGAAACATTCCTCATCTGGGGACATTTCTTCCCTCCCATCCAATTTTTCCTGGATCTAAAGACAGTTGCTCTGTGAACACACCATGTGCAGTTGTCAATCTGTGTACGATTCTGATGTTTTTGGAGAAAGGGTATGGCTCTGTGACCAAGGAAGGGGTCAGGGACACGACTGATGTTCACTGCCTGCCTAAAAATCACGGGCTGTGGTGATCCTCCCACCTCAGCCTCCAGAGTGCCCAGTAATACAGGCACCTCGACCCCAGACCCCCTA
>NW_007158800.1:0-654 GCF_000164805.1 Carlito syrichta | reverse complement strand
TGTTCCTGCTGACTCTCCTTTCAAGGTGTGATATGTGCCTCAGGCAGGCAGAACCTCCGACTCGGCAACAAGGACCTTTCACCAAGATAGGCAAGAGAAACATTCCTCATCTGGGGACATTTCTTCCCTCCCATCCAATTTTTCCTGGATCTAAAGACAGTTGCTCTGTAAACACACCATGTGCAGTTGTCAATCTGTGTACGATTCTGATGTTTTTGGAGAAAGGGTATGGCTCTGTGAACAAGGAAGGGGTCAGGGACACGACTGATGTTCACTGCCTGCCTCAAAATCACGGGCTGTGGTGATCCTCCCACCTCAGCCTCCAGAGTGCCCAGTAAGACAGGCACCTCGACACCAGACCCCCTAATTGGTTGGGTGCAGAAACGGGGTCTCACTGCATGGCCCAGGCTGGCCTTGGGATCCTGGGCTCCAGCCATTTTCCGCCCTCAGCCTCCCAGAGCACCGGGAGTCCAAACGTGGGCTACTGCACCAGACCTTCTGGTTGGTTTTCAAGGAAGGATAGAGGCTGGGTTCTGGGGCTCAGCCTCATCATCCCAAGAGCTTTGGGAGGCCGAGGCCAGCGGCCAGCCCAATCTCATGGATCGAATCCCACACAGGCACCTCATCGAGACTCATCTTTACCCTCCATCCCAA
>NW_007158799.1:0-679 GCF_000164805.1 Carlito syrichta | reverse complement strand
CTTCCCTCCCATCCAATTTTTCCTGGATCTAAAGACAGTTGCTCTGTGAACACACCATGTGCAGTTGTCAATCTGTGTACGATTCTGATGTTTTTGGAGAAAGGGTATGGCTCTGTGACCAAGGAAGGGGTCAGGGACACGACTGATGTTCACTGCCTGCCTCAAAATCACGGGCTGTGGTGATCCTCCCACCTCAGCCTCCAGAGTGCCCAGTAAGACAGGCACCTCGACCCCAGACCCCCTAATTTGTTGGGTGCAGAAACGGGGTCTCACTGCATGGCCCAGGCTGGCCTTGGGATCCTGGGCTCCAGCCATTTTCCGGCCTCAGTATCCCAGAACACTGGGAGTCCAAACGTGGGCTACTGCACCAGACCTTCTGGTTGGTTTTCAAGGAAGGATAGAGGCTGGGTTCTGGGGCTCAGCCTCATCATCCCAGAGCTTTGGGAGGCCGAGTCCAGCGGCCAGCCCAATCTCATGGATCGAGTCCCACACAGGCACCTCAGCGAAACTCATCTTTACCCTCCATCCCAAATGAGCCAGGTGTGGTGGCATGTGCTTGTTGTTCTGGCTACTTGGAAGGCTGGGGAAAAGCTCATTGGAGCCCGGCAGGCCAAGGCTGCAGTGGCCAGAAACGAGCCACCGCCCTACAACCTGGTGATGGAATGAGACTCCGACTCAA
>NW_007158798.1:0-607 GCF_000164805.1 Carlito syrichta | reverse complement strand
CTGCACCAGACCTTCTGGTTGGTTTTCAAGGAAGGATAGAGGGCTGGGTTCTGGGGCTCAGCCTCATCATCCCAGAGCTTTGGGAGGCCGAGTCCAGCGGCCAGCCCAATCTCATGGATCGAGTCCCACACAGGCACCTCAGCGAAACTCATCTTTACCCTCCATCCCAAATGAGCCAGGTGTGGTGGCATGTGCTTGTTGTTCTGGCTACTTGGAAGGCTGGGGAAAAGCTCATTGGAGCCCGGCAGGCCAAGGCTGCAGTGGCCAGAAACGAGCCACCGCCCTACAACCTGGGTGATGGAATGAGACTCCGACTCAAAGATAAAATGAAAAAAGGAAAAAAAAGAAGAGCATCCATTTGTGCTTGAAGCTGTGATCATCGTGAACAGAGATCATTTGGGAAGGAGGCCCCAGCCTTGGGTCTAGAGTTCCTGAAAGATGGTGGATAGGCTGACAAGTGGGCTGAGGCTTTGAGAGTGCAAGGTTGGGGACTGCTTGGAGCCCTGGTGTTTGAGACCAGCCTGTTCCACATAACGAGATTTCATCACTCCCCAGAACACAAACACTGGAGTCCCACGTGGTGGCGTCACAGTACCTGGCTACACGG
>NW_007158797.1:0-2463 GCF_000164805.1 Carlito syrichta | reverse complement strand
TGGGAGGCCGAGTCCAGCGGCCAGCCCAATCTCATGGATCGAGTCCCACACAGGCACCTCAGCGAAACTCATCTTTACCCTCCATCCCAAATGAGCCAGGTGTGGTGGCATGTGCTTGTTGTTCTGGCTACTTGGAAGGCTGGGGAAAAGCTCATTGGAGCCCGGCAGGCCAAGGCTGCAGTGGCCAGAAACGAGCCACCGCCCTACAACCTGGGTGATGGAATGAGACTCCGACTCAAAGATAAAATGAAAAAAGGAAAAAAAAGAAGAGCATCCATTTGTGCTTGAAGCTGTGATCATCGTGAACAGAGATCATTTGGGAAGGAGGCCCCAGCCTTGGGTCTAGAGTTCCTGAAAGATGGTGGATAGGCTGACAAGTGGGCTGAGGCTTTGAGAGTGCAAGGTTGGGGACTGCTTGGAGCCCTGGTGTTTGAGACCAGCCTGTTCCACATAACGAGATTTCATCACTCCCCAGAACACAAACACTGGAGTCCCACGTGGTGGCGTCACAGTCCTGGCTACACGGGATGCGGTGGGCTCCATCACAAGGTGTTCCTTTGGATCGTCCCCACCCACAGAACGTGTAAGTTCAGGTCAGGCCCGGTAGCTCACGTCTGTCAACGCTGTGGCCTGGAAGGTCGAGGCGGGAGGTTACCTGTGCCCAGGGTTTGAGACCATCCCAGATAATATTGACAGAACTCATCTCGGCTAGATGTTCCCAAAATCGGGTCTGTCATGGTGGCCTCCGAGGTCCTGGCTGCTTGGGGGCTAAGATGGAGGAATTCCTGATCCCTGCAGTTCAAGGCCCCAGGAGCCAAGATCATGCCACCACTCCCCAGCCAGGCTGACGGAGACTGGCGAAAAAAATGATGACTCCCATGTGCATCACAATGGGTGTCCACAGCTCCCCACTGAAAGGTTCACATGGGTGGGGGATGATCGAGTGATCAGTAAAGTGGCCCTCCCCCCCAAAGATTGCAGACTGGGTGAACAGAACCTGGGCTGGCTGTGACATTGCTGGACCGCTTTTCTCTGTGTCCAACAGTCACTCTAATTCAGGGCTGTCGGCTCTGTGAACTCATACACGTCTCTGCCATGGGGCACGAGTGTGGAGGGTGGAGGCAGGCCGTCTGGGATGCATGGACAAAGTCGTGGGACAGACTTGTTCAGTGGCCACCTTTGAAACCTCCCACAAATGACAGGGGGGAAAGTGCCTTTTTCCCTCTGATCTCTGAGGGTCACTTCTCAAGTTGGGTGGCAAGGATGGTGGTGGTGGCAGTGGTGGTGATTATTATTATTTGAAGTCTGAATCCAGCTCTGTTGCACAGGCCTAGTGCAGGGGCATGCTCATGGCCACCACAGACTCCACCTTCCGGACTCAGCTGATCATCCCACAATGTCAACCCGAGTGGTTGGAACCATAAGCCTGCACCACCAAGCATGGCTAATCTTTGGTTTTATATTGTATTGCCGAGACGAGGACTTGCCCAGTGTCCTGAGCTGGTCTTGAACCCACAGCCTCAGGCCGTTCACTCAACTCAGCTTCTGAAAGGCCAGGGTGCCAGGCTGAGCCCCTGAGCCTGGCCTGTGGTTGTGGCGGTGATGGTTGGTATCATCATGCTGAGTCGGTGTCATGCTCTGCCGCTGAGGCCAGAGCACAGGAGCCCACTCTCGGCCACCTCAGCCTCCACTGGCTGGATTCCAGCAACCCTCCTGCCATAGACTTCTGAGTGGGCAGAACGACAGAGTGTGTGCCACCACACTCGACTTATTTTTTTGTCTTCTTGTAGAGATGAGCTGTTGCCATTTGCCTGGACTCGTCTCGAACACGAGGGCTCAGGCCATCCTCTCGCCATGGCCTCCAAAAGTGCTGGGGTGACAGGAGTGAGCCCCAAGACCAGCCTTCACACCCCTATTGGGGCCCTACCACAAGGCCCACTCCCTTAGTCGACCCGGGACCATGGAGAATGCAGCTGTAGTCACCCACCGAGCCTGCGATGGGGGAGGGCCTTGCACTGAGACCTGTCTCTGCCAGGGTGCCCACCCCTCTGCCCAGTTCGATCCCACAGGGTGGACCTGCACACTCCTCCCAGGGACCACCTCAGGGAAAGGAAGGATGTGATTCTCAAGCCATCAGCGGAGGGCCAACCAGGCAACTCACACCTGTCTCCTCAGCACTTCGGGGAGGCCAAGACGGGAAGATGGCTGAAGCCCAGGAGCTGAGACCAGGCTGGAAACCATAGCAAGCCCCCATCTCGGCCTGAGGCAAAACTCAGAAAACCTTGGATGAGGGCAGGCCTCGATGGGAGGATCACCACCAGCCCAGAGTTCAAGACCAGGTAGGAAGACCAGGATGTCGACTAAATGGAAAGCTTGTGATCGCAGCAGTTTTGGAGACTCAATCCAAGAGGTTGGCCTGAGTTGGGCAGTTTGAGAGCAGCCCGGGCAACGTAGTGAGGAAAG
>NW_007158796.1:0-2545 GCF_000164805.1 Carlito syrichta | reverse complement strand
GGCTACCTGTGCCCAGGGTTTGAGACCATCCCAGATAATATTGACAGAACTCATCTCGGCTAGATGTTCCCAAAATCGGGTCTGTCATGGTGGCCTCCGAGGTCCTGGCTGCTTGGGGGCTAAAATGGAGGAATTCCTGATCCCTGCAGTTCAAGGCCCCAGGAGCCAAGATCATGCCACCGCTCCCCAGCCAGGCTGACGGAGACTGGCGAAAAAAATGATGACTCCCATGTGCATCACAATGGACGTCCACAGCTCCCCACTGAAAGGTTCACATGGGCGGGGGATGATCGAGTGATCAGTAAAGTGGCCCTCCCCCCCAAAGATTGCAGACTGGGTGAACAGAACCTGGGCTGGCTGTGACATTGCTGGACCGCTTTTCTCTGTGTCCAACAGTCACGCTAATTCAGGGCTGTCGTCTCTGTGAACTCATACACATCTCTGCCATGGGGCACGAGTGTGGAGGGTGGAGACAGGCCGTCTGGGATACACGGACAAAGTCGTGGGACAGACTTGTTCAGTGGCCACCTTTGAAACCTCCCACAAATGACAGGGGGGAAAGTGCCTTTTTCCCTCTGATCTCTGAGGGTCACTTCTCAAGTTGGGTGGCAAGGATGGTGGTGGTGGCAGTGGTGGTGATTATTATTATTTGAAGTCTGAATCCAGCTCTGTTGCACAGGCCTAGTGCAGGGGCATGCTCATGGCCACCACAGACTCCACCTTCCGGACTCAGCTGATCATCCCACAATGTCAACCCGAGTGGTTGGAACCATAAGCCTGCACCACCAAGCATGGCTAATCTTTGGTTTTATATTGTATTGCCGAGACGAGGACTTGCCCAGTGTCCTGAGCTGGTCTTGAACCCACAGCCTCAGGCCGTTCACTCAACTCAGCTTCTGAAAGGCCAGGGTGCCAGGCTGAGCCCCTGAGCCTGGCCTGTGGTTGTGGCGGTGATGGTTGGTATCATCATGCTGAGTCGGTGTCATGCTCTGCCGCTGAGGCCAGAGCACAGGAGCCCACTCTCGGCCACCTCAGCCTCCACTGGCTGGATTCCAGCAACCCTCCTGCCATAGACTTCTGAGTGGGCAGAACGACAGAGTGTGTGCCACCACACTCGACTTATTTTTTTGTCTTCTTGTAGAGATGAGCTGTTGCCATTTGCCTGGACTCGTCTCGAACACGAGGGCTCAGGCCATCCTCTCGCCATGGCCTCCAAAAGTGCTGGGGTGACAGGAGTGAGCCCCAAGACCAGCCTTCACACCCCTATTGGGGCCCTACCACAAGGCCCACTCCCTTAGTCGACCCGGGACCATGGAGAATGCAGCTGTAGTCACCCACCGAGCCTGCGATGGGGGAGGGCCTTGCACTGAGACCTGTCTCTGCCAGGGTGCCCACCCCTCTGCCCAGTTCGATCCCCAGGGTGGACCTGCACACTCCTCCCAGGGACCACCTCAGGGAAAGGAAGGATGTGATTCTCAAGCCATCAGCGGAGGGCCAACCAGGCAACTCACACCTGTCTCCTCAGCACTTCGGGGAGGCCAAGACGGGAAGATGGCTGAAGCCCAGGAGCTGAGACCAGGCTGGAAACCATAGCAAGCCCCCATCTCGGCCTGAGGCAAAACTCAGAAAACCTTGGATGAGGGCAGGCCTCGATGGGAGGATCACCACCAGGCCAGAGTTCAAGTCCAGGTAGGAAGACCAGGATGTCGACTAAATGGAAAGCTTGTGATCACAGCAGTTTTGGAGACTCAATCCAAGAGGTTGGCCTGAGTTGGGCAGTTTGAGAGCAGCCTGGGCAACCTAGTGAGGAAAGAAAGAAACAAACAAAGAAAGAAAGAATGAAAGAAACGAAGCAAAGAAGGAAGAAAGGAAACAGAAAAAGAAAGAAATAAAGAAAAAGAAAGAAAAATCCATTCTCCAGCAGACCTTCTGCCCTCAGTCCTTCCCCCCCTACCCCCACATGTGAGGTCCCCAAAGCTTGGCACCTTCCAGCCCAAAGTGCTCAGCCTCGTCATCCCAGCACTTTGGGAGGTGGAGGCCATTGGCTGGCGCAAGCCACGGGCTGAGATCCTCCCGGGCACCTCCAGGAGACTCGTCTCTACCCTCCATCCCAAATGACCAGGCCTGTTGTCGTGCACCTGTTGTTCTGGTTCCTCAGAAACCTGTGGAAATGCTCACTGGAGCCCGGCGGGCTGAGGCTGCGATGGCCTGGAGCGAGCCAGTGCCCTCCAACCTGGGTGAAAGAGTGAGACTCCAACTCAAAATAACAATGAAAAAAGGGGAAAAAAAAGATAATCCATTTGTGTATGGAGTTGGGATCACTGTGAACAGACAGAGATCATTTGGAAAGGAGGCCCCAGCCTTGGTTGTAGAGTTTCTGCAAGACAGTGGGTTAGCTGACAATCGGGCTGTGGCTTTGGGTGTCCGAGGTGGGGGACCACTGGAGCCCAGGAGTTAGAGACCAGCGTGGGCCAGGAAGTGAGATCTTGTCATTCCCTAGGATGCAAACACTGAAGTCTTGCCTTGTGCCTTCTGCAGTCTGGCG
>NW_007158795.1:0-1221 GCF_000164805.1 Carlito syrichta | reverse complement strand
GTTGTCGTGCACCTGTTGTTCTGGTTCCTCAGAAACCTGTGGAAATGCTCACTGGAGCCCGGCGGGCTGAGGCTGCGATGGCCTGGAGCGAGCCAGTGCCCTCCAACCTGGGTGAAAGAGTGAGACTCCAACTCAAAATAACAATGAAAAAAGGGGAAAAAAAAGATAATCCATTTGTGTATGGAGTTGGGATCACTGTGAACAGACAGAGATCATTTGGAAAGGAGGCCCCAGCCTTGGTTGTAGAGTTTCTGCAAGACAGTGGGTTAGCTGACAATCGGGCTGTGGCTTTGGGTGTCCGAGGTGGGGGACCACTGGAGCCCAGGAGTTAGAGACCAGCGTGGGCCAGGAAGTGAGATCTTGTCATTCCCTAGGATGCAAACACTGAAGTCTTGCCTTGTGCCTTCTGCAGTCTGGTTACACGAGATGTGGTGGCCTCCATCATGGGTTGTTATTTGCATCGCCCCTGCTGACATAATGTGCGAGTCCAGGCCGGGCAACCAGATTTACATCCATCAGCCCCATGCCCTGGGAGCCTGAGGCAGGAGAATGCCTGGGCCCATAGGTCAGAGACCAGCCTGGGCGATGTCAAAGACCTCGTCTCGGCGTGAATTTCCCGAAATCGAGTCAGTCATGGTGGCCCCCAGAGTCCAGATTGCTCAGGAGCTGAGGTGGGAGGACCACCTGAGCCCCACAGTTTGAGGCCCGGAAGCCTTGATCATACTGCCGTGTCCCAGCCATACAGACATAGATATCGGCAACAAAAAATATGCCTCCTACATGCATGACGATGTGTGTCCATGGCTCCCCAGCTGTAGGTCCACGTGGGAGGGGGGATGATGGAGCTATCAGGAGAGAAAGTGGCCCTCCTCCCCCGAAGGTGGCAGACTGGGTGACCAGAACCTGGGTTGGCTACAGAGTTGCCACCCCGCTTTGATCACTCTGTGCCCAAGGACCACTGTAACTCGGGGCCGCCTGTTCCATGAGCTCACATGCACCTTTGCCATGGAGCACAAGTGTAGAGGGTGGAGGCAGACCTTCTGGGATGCGTGGACAAAGGCGCTGCATGGACGTACCCAGTGGCCACCTTTGAAACCTCACATGAATGACAGGGTAGAAGTGCATTTCCCCTCTCATACCTGAGGGCAATTTCTCGCAGTGGGTGACAGGGGTGGTGGTCGTGATTATTATTATTTGGAATCTGAATTTCACTATGTTGCC
>NW_007158794.1:0-741 GCF_000164805.1 Carlito syrichta | reverse complement strand
CCCCAGCCAGACAGACATAGATTTCGGCAACAAAAAATATACCTCTACATGCATGGCGATGTGTGTCCATGGCTCCCCAGCTGTAGGTCCACGTGGGAGGGGGGATGATGGAGCTATCAGGAGAGAAAGTGGCCCTCCTCCCCCGAAGGTGGCAGACTGGGTGACCAGAACCTGGGTTGGCTACAGAGTTGCCACCCCACTTTGATCACTCTGTGCCCAAGGACCACTGTAACTCAGGGCCGCCTGTTCTGTGAGCTCACATGCAACTTTGTCATGGAGCACAAGTGTAGAGGGTGGAGGCAGACCTTCTAGGATGTGTGGACAAAGGCGCTGGATGGACGTACCCAGTGGCCACCTTTGAAACCTTACATGAATGACAGGGTGGAAGTGCATTTCCCCTCTCATACCTGAGGGCAATTTCTCACAGTGGGTGACAGGGGTGGTGGTGGTGATTATTATTATTTGGAATCTGAATTTCACTATGTTGCCCAGGCCTGAGTGTAGGAGCATGTTCACAGCCACCACAGACTCCACCTGCCAGGTTCAAGCAATCCTCCTGCCCAGTGTCCAGGGCTGATCTCAAACCCCCAGGCTAAGGCCGTACACTCACATTGGTCTTGGGGAAAGGGAGGGTGTGACTCTCAAACCTTTGAGGGGCCAGGATGGCTGAGCAATTCATCACTGTCTCCTTGGCACTCAGGGAGGCCGAGAAGGGAGGATGACCGGGACCTGGGAGCTCGA
>NW_007158793.1:0-769 GCF_000164805.1 Carlito syrichta | reverse complement strand
AGACGGTAAGATTTTTGGAACCCTGGAGCTCGAGAGCAAGTTGGATATCATAACAAGCCCCATCCTCAACCCCAAGAAAAACCCAGGAAACCTTGGTTGATGGCAGGCCTCAGCGGGAGGTTCACCTCCGACCCAGAGTTCAAGAGCAGCCAGGGAGACAAGAAGGCAGAACAAATGCAAAGTCTATTGCTGCAGCAGTTTGGGTTACCCAGACTGAGAGGATGGCCTGAGTTGGGTAGTTTGAGAGAAGACTGGGCAAACTAGTAAGGAAAGAAAGAAATAAAGAAAAAAGGAAAGAAAGAAAGAAGGAAGGAAGGAAGGAAGGAAGGAAGGAAGGAAGGAAGGAAGGAAGGAAAGAAAGAAAGATTCTCCTGCAAACATTCTGCCCTCAGTACTTCCCCCCAACACCTCACATGTGAGGGTCCCCCAAACTCAGCACCTTCCAGCCCCAACGACCCAATGGCTGCCCCTGCTTTGGGGTGGGAGTACCCGAAGCTCCCTGATTGGGTTCCTGCTGGCTCTCCTCTCCCAGGGGAGAAATGTGCCCCAGTCAGGCCGACCATCTGACTCGGCAATGAGGACTTTCCACCAAGAAAAGTTGGGGACACATCCCTCACCCAGGGACATTTCTTCCCCTACAATCCCATTGTTCCTGGCTCTAAAGTCAGTCACCCTGTGAACACAGCACGTGCAGTTGAGAATGTGTGTAAGATTCTGATGTTTTTGGAGACAAGGTCTGGCTCTGTGGCCCCTGGCTGGGGCCCAGGGA
>NW_007158792.1:0-708 GCF_000164805.1 Carlito syrichta | reverse complement strand
GGCTGAGCACAGGGGCCTGCTCTCAACCAACGCAGCCTCCACCATCTGGGCTTTGGCTATCCTCCCCACTCCTGAGTAGCTGGAATGACAGGCATATGCCAACATGCTCAGATAACTTTTTAGCTTCTTGTAGAGACAAGGACTTACCAAGGTACCCAGGCTTGTCTCAAACCCAGGGGCTCAGTCCATCCTCTCACCTTGGCCTCCCAGAACACTGGGATGACAGGCCTGAGCCACTGCATCCGGCCAGCCCACCCCTCTCGGGACTCACCACGAGGATCGCTCCCTTCTGATGACCTGGGACCCCAGTGAGTGTGGCCACTGTCATCCACAGACCCTTCCCATGAAGAAGTGTCTGAGGCAGGGGCATCTCACCTCTGAGGCACCCACCTGCCTCATTCCCCATGGGTGGACCTGCTTGCCCTCCCTAGGGCCACCTTGGGGAAAGGGAGGGTGTGATACTCAAACCATCTTGGGAGCAGGGAAGGCCTTGTTGACTCATGCCTGTCTCCTTGGCACTTGTGTAGGCTGAGACAGGAAGATGGCTGGAGCCTGGTAGCTCGAGACTGGGCTGGACAAGATAGCAAGCCCCCACCATGACCAAAAGCAAAATCCAGAAATCCTTAGATGAGGTCTGGCCTCAGCGGGAAGATCACCTCCGGCTCTGAGTTCAAGATCAGGCAGGAAGACAAGGATGTCGACCAAATG
>NW_007158791.1:0-776 GCF_000164805.1 Carlito syrichta | reverse complement strand
TGGGGGATGGCTCGGCAGAGCCTGGCGGGCTGAGTTTGTGCTGTCTGGGAGTGAATAACCACCATCAGGCTGGGTGAGGAGTGAGACACTCACTGAAATATTAAAAAATAAAAGGAAAGAGCCGGGTTCAGTGACTCAGCCTGTAATCCTGTGCCTTTGGGAGGCTGAGGTGAGTGGATTGCCTGAGCCAATGAGTTCGAGACCTGCCTGGACAGTGAGACCACATCTCTACAATAAATCAAAAAATCAGCCGGGCATGGTTGCACATGCCTGTAATTCCAGCTACTTGGAAGGCTGAGGTGGAAGAATCACTGGAGCCCAGCAGGCGAGGCTGCAGCGGCTGGGAGCGGCCACTGCACTGCAGTCTGGGTGACTGAGTGAGATTCCAACTCAAAAAATAAAATAAAATAAAAGGAAAGAAAAGAAGACTAACCATTTGTGTATGGAGTTGGGATCATCATGAACAGACAGAGATCATTGGGGAAATGACTCATTGGTCATAGAGTTCCTGAAAGACAGTCAATCAGCAGCCAATCAGGCTGTGGCTTTGGGAGGCGGAGTCAGGGGCAAGCTAGAGCCCAGGGGTTCAAGACCAGCCTGGGCCACGTAGCAAGACCTTGTAGCTCCCCAGAATGCAAGCACTGAAGTCACTCATGGTGGTGCCCTCAGTCCTGGCTACACGGGATGTGGTGGCCTCCTTCCGGGCATTCTTTTGAGCCACCCCCACCAACAGAATATTCGAATCCAGGCTGGGCACCATGGCTCAAGTCAATCAG
>NW_007158790.1:8436-23359 GCF_000164805.1 Carlito syrichta | reverse complement strand
ACTGACTTAACGTGCTGACTTAACTAGCTACCCAGCTGGTTAACCAGCTGAGTAAACTAGCTGACTTAACTAGCTGGCCTTCTGGAGAGCCAACTGACTTAATTGCCTAGCTACCTAGCTGGCCAGCAGCCTAGCCAGCTGACTTAACTAGCTGACTTAATGGAGTAGTCAGCAGGCTTGCCATCAAACTAACCTAGCTATCTACCTAGATAGACAGCTGGATAGCCAGCTGACTTAACTAGCTGAAATAACTAGATAGCCTAGTGGTTAGCCAACTGACTTAACTAGATACCTAACTACATAGCCTTCTGGCTAGTCAGCTGACTTAACTAGAGAGATCCCCTCATAAGCAGCTGGCTAGCCAGCTGATTTAACAAACTGACTTAACCAGCTAGCCAGCTGAATTAACTAGCTGACTTAACTAGCTAGCTACTTAGGGCTCCAACTGTGTTAACCAGATGACTAAACTAGTTAGCTACTTAACTAGCGAGCTGGCTGGTCAACTGACTTAACTATCTGACTTAATTAGCTAGCCAGCTGGATGGCCAGCTGAATTAACGAGCTGACTTAACCAGCTAGCCAGCTAACTAACCAACTGACTTAACTAGCTAGCTACCTAGCCAGCCAGCTAGGAAGTCAGCTGAATTATCTAGCTGACTTAACTAGCTAGCCAGCTGGCTAGCCAGCTAACTTAACTAGCTTACTACCTAGACATCCAGCTGCTTAGCCATTTGACTTAACTAGTTGGCTTAATCAGGTATCCAGCTGTCTAGCAGGGTGACTTAACTGCCTGGCTACCTAGCTAGTCAGATGGATAGCCAGCTGACTTATCTAGCTAGCTACCTACGTAGCCTGCTGTATTGCCAGCTAACTTAACTATCTAGCTACCTAGCTATCCAGCTTGCTAGTGAGCTGACTTAACAAGGTTACTAAACTAGCTAGCTAACTGGCTAGCCAGTTGACTTAATTAGCTAGCTTGGCAACTAGGCAGATGGCTAGCCAGATGAGTTAACTCGCTGACTTAACTAGCTAGCAAGCTGACTTAACTAGCTGAATTATCCAGTTAGCTACCTAGTTAGCCAGCTGGATTAACTAGCTGGCTCAATTAGCTAGCTACCTAGCTAGCTATCTAGCTAGCCAGCTGACTTAAGAAGCTGACTTAACTAGCTTGCTAGCTGACATCACTAGCTGACATATAGCTAGCTTCCTAGCTAGCCAACTGATATAGCTACCTGAAATAAATAGCTAGCCAGATGGATCGACATCTGACTTGACTAGCTTTTTAAATAGCTAACCAGTTGGATAGCCAACTGGCTTAATGAGCTGTCTTATCTAATTAGCCAGCTGGTTGCCAGTTGACTTAACTGGCTGACATAAACAACTAGTCAGCTGCTTAGCCAGCTAACTTAATTAGCTGGCTCCCTATCTAGTCAGCTAGTTCGCTAGCTGATTACCAAGCTGACTTAAACTAGCAAGCTGGGTAGCCAGCTCATTTAACAAGCTAGCTTCCTACCAAGCCAGCAGGTTAACCAGCTGACTTAACTAGCTGACTTGAACTGTTAGCCTGCTGGCTAGCAAGCTGACTTATCTAGCTAGCTACCTAACTAGCCAACTGGCTAGAGAGCTGACTAAACTAGCTGACTTAACCAGCTAGACAGTTGGCTAGCCAGCTGATTTAACTCACTGATATCACTAGGTAGCCAGGTAGCTATCTAGCTGATTTAACTAGCTAGCTACCTACTTTGTCCGTCGGCTTACCAGCTCTCTTAACTAGCTGAATTAACTAGCTAGTCAGCAGGCTAGCCAACCGACTTAACTAGTTAGCTACCTATCTAGCCAACTGACTTAACTATCTGACTTAACTAGCTAGCTACCTAGCTGACCAGCTGTCTTAAATAGTTAGGTAACTAGCTAGCTACCTAGCTAGCCAGCTGATTTAAATAGTTAGCTGCCTAGCTAGCTAGCTGACTTAATCAGCTAGCTAACTAGTTAGCTTACTCATTATCTAACGTCCTAGCTGGGTGACATTGATCTTAGCTTGTTAGCTAATGAGCTAGCTAGCTAACACAAAGAGCTGACTTAAGTCGTTAGATAGGTAGCTAGCTGACTCATCCAGCTGACTTAACTCGTTAGCTTACTAGCTAGCTAGCCTACTCAACCAGCTGACTCAACCCGTTTCCTAACTTGCTAGCTTGCTGACTCAACCAGTTGACTTAATACGTTAGTTAACTAGCTAACTTCCTGTCTCAGCCTGCTCACTTAACCCATTAGTTAACTAAATATCTAGCTGACTTAATCAGCTAACGAAATTAAAAAACTGACTTAATTAGCTAACTTAACTGGCTGACTTAACTAGTTAGCTAGCTAACCTAACTAGGTGAATTAATTAGTAAGCTAACTATTTAACAAGCTGCAATGCTAGCTGACTTAATTATTTAACTAACTAGTCAGGAAGCAGACTCAAGTATCTGACTTAAATCGTTAGCTAACAAGTGAGCTAGCTGATTTAACTAGCTGACTTAGCCAGCTAGCTGCCTAGCTAGCTGACTTAGCTAACTGACTTAACTAGTTGGCTAACGAGATACCTAGCTGACTTAACAAGTTGTTTAATTAGCTAACTAATTGTTTTTTTGTTTTTTTTGGTGTTTTTTTTGGAGTTGGAGTCTCACTCTGTCGCCCAGACTGGAGTGCAGTAGCTGCTTTCGGCCACCGCAGCCTCTACCCGCTGGGCTCTGGTGATCCTTCTGCCTCAGCCTTCCAAGTAGCCGGAAGTACAGACATGTGCTGCCATGCCCAGCTGATTTTTTGATTTATTGTAGAGATGAGGTCTCGCTGCCCAGACAGGTCTTGAACCCGTGGGCTCAGGCAATCCACTCACCTCAGCCTCCCAAAGGCACGGAAATTGTTTCAACTAGTTAGTAAATGAGATAACTAGCTGACTTAGCTAGTTGGTTAATGAGTTAGTTAAGTGACTTAACTTGTTGGCTGATGAGTCGCCGACTAGTTACCTGGTTTAATATGTAGGCTGACTGCTCAGCCGACTTTTTGCTGGCATAAAACGTTGGTCGAATAGTCGGCCGACTATTTAGCTGGGTTAACTAGTTGACTGACGAGTTGGCCCACTATTTAACTCGGTTAACTAGTTGTGTGACAGATGTAATGATCTAACTAGTCATCCGAATAGTTGACTGGCTATTTAGCTGACCTAACTTGTCGGCTGACTACTGAGCTGACCTAAATTTTTGACTGACAAGTTGGCCCACTAGTCGGTCTATTGGTTAACTAACTTAACTAGCTGGACAGTTAGTAGGCCGACCAGTTAGCTGACTTAACTACTCAGCCGACGAGTGAGCCTACAGGTTAGTTGACTTAACTAGAAGACCTGCGAGTGAGCCGACTGGTCAGCTGAATTAAATAGTTCTCAGGCAAGTGATCCGATTGGTCAGCTGACTTAACTAGTTGGTAAGTAGGTGAGTCGACTGCTCAGCTGAATTAACTAGTCGGCCAGCGTGTGAGATGACTGGTCAGCTGAATTTAGTTGGCTGATGTGTCAGCCAACTGGTCAGACTTAACTAGTTGGCTGGTGAGTGAGACCCCCAGTGCGCCGACTTAACTAGTCGGCTGAGCGTGAGCCGACGTGTGAGCTGCCTTAACTATTCGGCTGGTGAGTGAGCCGACCTGTGAGCTGACTTAACTAGTTGGCTGGCAAGCAAGCTGACTAGTTCACTGATCTGTTTCCCTGTGAGCATATCGACAAGTTAGTTGACCTGTTGGCTGGCGAGCAAATCGACTAGTTTGTTGACAAGTTGGCAGGCGAGTGAGCCGAATATTTAGCTGACTTAATGGAAAGCAAGCGAGCCCACTAGTTAGCTGACCAGCTAGCTGAGTTGCTAGCCGACTAGTTAGCCAAGTAATTACCTGTTTTGCTAGCTGACTTAAATAGCTAGCTGGCTATCTAGCTGATATAACTAGCTAGCAAACAAGCTATCTAACTGTCTAGCAAGCTGACTTAACTAGCTAGCTAACTGGCTAGTTAGCAGGCTAGCTGATTTAATTATCTAGCTGACTAGCTAGCTGACATAACTAGTTATTTGACAAGCAATCTGACTAGTTCACTGACTTAACTAGCTAGATGAATATTTAGCTGACTTGCTTGCTGACTTAACTAACTAGCTGGCAAGCTAACTGACTTAAATAGCTGACTAGCTGGTTGGCTGGCTAGCTGGCTAGCCAGCTGACTTAACTAGGTAGTTACCTGGTTGAATAGACGGCTAGCCAGCTGGCTTAACTAGCTAGGTACCTGGGAGTCTAGCTGGCTAGCTGGCTAGGTAGTTAGCTAGCTAATTAAGTCAGCTGGCTAGCCGACTGGCTAGCTAGTTAAGTCAGTGAGTTATTGAGCTGGCTAGCCAGCTGACTTAACTAGCTGGCTTAACCAGCTAGCCAACCGACTAGCCAGGTGAATTAACTATGTAACTATTTAGCTAGCCAGTTATCTTGCCACTTGAATTAACTAGCTCACTTATCCAGCTAGCCAGTTGGCTAGCCAGCTGACTCAATTAACTGACATATCTAGCTAGACAGATAGCTAGACAGCTGACTTAACTAGCTGACATCTCTAGCTAGCCAGGTGGCTAGCCAGCTGACTTAGCAAGATAACTACCGATGTATACCACTGGCTTGCTGCCTGAATTAACTCACTAGCTACCTAGCTAACCAGCTGGCTAGTGAGCTTACTTAAATAGGTGACTTAATAGTTAGACAGCTGGCAAGTCAACTGACTTAAGTAGTTAACTACCCAGATAGGCAACTGGCTAGCCAGCTGACTTAAATAACTGACTCAACTAGCTAGCCAGCTGACTTATCTATCTGATTTAACCAGCTAGCCAGCTGACTGGCCAGCTGAATTAACTAGCTGACTTAACCAGCTAGCCAGATGGCTAGCCAGCTGACTTAACAAGCTAGCTACCTTCCTAGCCAGCTGGGAAGCCAGATGAATTAACTAGCTGACTAAACTAGCTAGAGAGCTGGCTAGCCAGCTGACTTAACTAGCTTGGTACGTAGCTATCCAGTTGGCTAGCCAACTGACATAACAAGTTGATTTAACCAGCTAGCAAACTGGCACAACTAGCTGACTTAACTAGTTAGCCAGGTGACTACTCAGCTGACTTAACAAGCTCTCTACCTAGCTAGCTAGCTGGCTAGTCAGCTGACTTAATTAGTTAGCCAGCTAGCTAGCCAACTGACTTAACAGGCTCGCTACCTAGCTAACCAACTGGCTAGCCAGCTGACTTAACTAGCTGACTTAAATAGCTGTCCTGTTTGCCAGACAGCTGAATCAACTAGCTTGCTATATAGCTAGCCAGCTGGCTAGCTAGCTGACTTTAATAAGTGACTTACCTAGATAGCCAGCTGACTAGACAGCTGACTTAAGTAGCAAGCTGCCTAGCTAGACAGCTGGATACCCAGCTGACTTAACTAGGTGGCTTAACTAGCAAGCCAGCAGGCTAGACAGCTGACTTAACTATCTAGCTACCTAGCTAGCCAGCTGTCTAGCCAGCTGACTTAACTAGGTGACTTATGTAGCTAGCCAGCTGGCTAGCAGGCTGACCTTACTGCCTAGCTACATAGCTAGACAGATGGACAGCCAGCTGAGTTAACTACCTAGCTAACTACGTAGCCCACTGGTTTGCCAGCTGACTTAACTACCTAGCTACATACCTAAGCAGCTGGCTAGTGAGCTGACTTTAATAGGTTACTTAACTAGCTAGCTAACTGGCTACCCAGCTGACTTAAATAGCAAGTTACCCAGCTAGGCAGCTGGCTAGCCTGCTGACTAAGCTTGCTGACTTAACTAGCTAGAAATCTGACCTAACAGGCTGACTTTACCAGCTAGCTACCTAGCTAGCCTGATGTCTTAACTAGCTGGCTTAACTAGCTAGCTACCTAGCTAGCTCTCTAGCTAGCCAGCTGACTTAACTAGCTGACTTAACTAGTTAGCTAGCTGACATAACTAGCTGACTTATATAGCTAGCTTCCTAGCTAGCCAGCTGACTTAACTAGCTGAAATAACTAGCTAGCCTGATGAATAGCCATCTGCCTTATCTAGCTTTTTATTTTACTTTATTTTTTTTGAGTTGGAGTCTCACTCTGTCACCCAGACTGGAGTGCAGTGTCTGCTTCTGGCCACTGCAGCCTCGACCTGCTGGGCTTCAGTGATCCTTCCACCTCAGCCTTCAAGAGCCAGAATTAGGCAGGCCCCGCCCGTTGATTTTTTTGATTTATTGTAGAGATGAGGTCTTGCTGCCCAGGCAGGTATCGAACCTGAAGGTTCAGGAAATCCACTCATCTCAGCCTCCCAAGGCATGGGATTACAGGCTGAGACACTGAGCCTGGCTATCTAGCTTTTTAAGTAACTAACCAGCTGGATAGCCAACTGACTTAACCAACTGACTTAACTAACTAGCTAGCTGGTTTCCAGCTGACTTAACTAACTGAATTAACCAACTAGTCAGCTGGCTAGCCAGCTGACTTAACTAGCTGGCTACCTATCTAGCAAGCTGGCTAGACAACTGACTTACCTAGATGACTTAAGCTAGCAAGCTGGCTAACCAGCTCACTTAAATATCTAACTACCTACCTAGCCAGCAGGCTATTCAGCTGACTTAACTAGCTGACTTGAACAGCTAGCCTGCTGGCTAACAAGCTGACTTATCTAGCTAGCTACTTACCTAGCCAACTGGCTGGACAGCTGACAAAACTAACTGACTTAACTAGCTAGTCAGTTGGCTATCCAACTTACTTAACTCGAAGACATCACTATCTAGACATTTAGCTATCTAGCTGACTTAACTAGCTAGCTACCTACCTTGCCAGGTGGCTAACCAGCTCTCTTATCTAGATGAATTAACCAGCTAGCCAGCTGGCTAGCCAACTGACTTAACTACCTCACTACCTAGCTAGCCAGTTGGTCAACCAGCTGATTTACTTAGCTGAATTAACTAGCTAGCTCCCTAGCAAGAAAGCTGACATGAATATTTCACTAACTAGCTAGCTACCTAGCTACCAGCTGATTTAAACAGTTAACTAAACTGATAGCTACCTAGCTAACAAGCAGACTTAAATAGTTAGCTGCGTAGCTATCTAGCTGACTTAACCAGCTAGCTAACTTGTTAGCTTACCCGTTATTGAATGTGCTAGCTAGCTGATGTATTCATCTGACTTAACTCATTAGCTAACGAGCTTCCCAGGTTGCTAAAGCAGCTGACCTAACTCATTAGCTAACTAGCTAGGTAACTACTCACCAGTTAACTTAATTCGTTAGCTAACTAGCTAGCTAGCTTACTCAACCAGCTGACTCAACCCGTTTGCTAACTAGCTAGCTAGATGACTCAACCAGCTGACTCAACCAGTTAGGTAAGTAGCTAACTACCTGACTCAACCTGCTCACTTAAACCATTAGCTAACTAGCTAGTTAGTTCTCTTAACCAGCTGACTTATTTTGAAAGCTGACTTAACTAACTGAATTAAGTAGGTGGCTTAACTACTTAGCTAGCTGACTTAACTAGCTGACTTAACTAGTTTGCTAGCTTTCTTAAATACCTGAAATAAATAGTTAGCTATCTATATAACTAGCTGAATAAATAACTAACTTAACAAATTAGCTAACTAGTTAGGTAGCAGGTTTAAGTAGCTGACTTAAATATTTAGCTAACTAGTCAACTAGCTGACTTAGCTAGCTAACTGGTTAGATAGTTGACTTAGCTAGCTGACTTAACTAGTTGGATAACAAGATAGCTAGCTGACTTAATGAGTTGGTTAATGAGTTACCTACCTATATTAACTAGTTGGTGAACGAGTTAACTAGCTGGCTTAACTAGTTGTTTAACGAGTTTGCTAGGTGACTTAATTGTTGGTTGACAAGTCAGCAGAATAATTAGCTGTTTTAACACATTGGCTCACTACACGACGGACTTGTTAGCTGGCTTAACATGTTGGCCAACTACTCGGCAGACAAGCTAGCTGGGTTAGATAGTTGACTGACGAGTTGGCCCACTAGTCAGCTCTGTTAAATATTTGGATGGCTGTTGTGCTGGCCTAACTAGTCGGGCGATTAGTAGGCCAATTAGTTAGATGGCCTCACTTGTCGCTGACTAGCTCTCACTTGTTGGTGATTATCTTGTTATGTGAGCTACCTTATAGGCTGACAATTTGGTCTACTATTCGGCCGATTGTTTAGCTGACTTAACTAGTTGACAGCTAAGTGACCAACCAGTTAGCTGACTTAACTAGTCAGCCAGCGTGTGAGCCAACAGATGAGCTGATTTAACTAATTGTCCAGCGAGTTATCTGACAGGTCAGCTGACTTAACTAGTCAGCCAACGAGTCAGCCGACTGGTCAGCTGACTTAACTATTCGACTGGCAAGTGAACTGACTGGTCAGCTGACTTTAGTCGACTGGCAAGTGAGCCGACTGGTCAGAGGACTTATCTAGTCGGCCGGCCATTGAGTCGACCAGTGAACTGACTTAACTAGTCAACCGGTGATTGAGGTGACAGGCGAGCTGCCTTAACTAGTCAGCAGTTGAGCGAGCCGACTGGCCAGCCAGCTTAATTAGGCAGCCTGCTGACTGGACATTTGGATAGCCAGCCAGCTTAACTAGCCAGTCACACTGTTGGCTAGCCAGCTGACTTAACTTGCAAGCTACATCACTAGCCAGTTGGCTAGCCTCTAGAATTAACCAGTTGTTTTAAACGCTAGCCATCTGAATTCACTAGCTTTCTATCTAGCTAGCGAGCTGGCTAGCCAACTTACTTAATGAGGTGACTTAACTAGCAAGTCAGCTGGTTACCCAGCTGACTTAATTAGTTGATTAATGAGATAGGCAGCTATCCATACAGGTGACTAAACTAGCTGGCTTAACTAGTTATACAGCTGTCTACCAGCTGACTTAACTAGCTCTTTACCTCTCTAGAAACCTGAATAACCACTGACTTAACTAGCTGACTTAATTAGTTAGCCAGCTGGCTAACCAACTGACTTGACTAGGTCACTAGCTAAATAGGCAGCTGGCTAGCCAGCTAACTTAACTGGCTGCCTTAACTAGCTGGCTTGCTTTCTAGACAGTTGAATTAACTAGCTTGCTACTTAGCTAGCCAGCTGCCTATCCAGCTGAATTAACTAGGTGACTTATCTTACTAGCCAGCTGTTAGCGAGCTGACATAACTGGCAAGCTACCTAACTAGACATCTGGCTAGTCAGCTGACTTAACTTGGTCACTTAAGTATATAGCGAGCTGGCTAGACAGCTGAGATAACTAGCTAGCTACCTAGCTAGCAAGCTGGCTAGCCAGCTGAATTATGTAGCTGAATTAGCTAGTTAGCCAGCTGGCTACCCAGATGAATTATTTGCCTAGCCACCTAGCTAGCCAGCAGGCTAGCCAGTCGACTTAACTAGATGACTTAACGAAGTAGCCAGCTGGCTAGCCAGGAGACTTAACTAGCTAGCTACCTAGCTAGACAGCTTGATAACCAGCTGACTTAACTAGCTGACATAACTAGACACCTGATGTCTAGCCAGATGACTTAACTAGCTACCTACCTACATAGCCCGCTGGTTTGCCAGCTGACTTAGGTACCTAACTACCTAGTTAAGTCAGCTAACTTTTCAGCCGACATGTTGCCTGATAGCTAACCTGCTGGCCAGAGAGCTGACTTAACTAGGTGACTTAACTAGCTAGCCAGCTAGCTAGTCAGCTGACTTAACTAGCTAACTAACTTGCTAGTCAGCAGGCTACCCCAGTGACTTAACAAACTGACTTAACTAGCAAGCCAGCTGACTTAACTAGCTGACTTAACTAGCTAGCTACCTTAATAGCCAGCTGTCTTAACTAGCGGATTTAACTAGCCAGCTACCAAGTAGCTATCATATAGCAAGCTGACTTAACTAGCTAGCTAGCTGACATATCTAGCTGACTTTACTAGCTAGCTTCCTAGCTAACTAGCTGACTTAACTAGTTGAAATATCTAGCGAGCCAAATTGCTACCCATCTGATGTAACTAGCTTTTTACGCCAGCTGACTATACAACTGACTTAACGAGCTGACAGCTATCCAGCCAGCTTGCTAGCCAGCTGACTAAGCTAGCTGACTTAACTAGGTCTCCAGCTGGCTAGCCAGTTGACTTAATTGCCTAGCTACCAGGCTAGCCAGCAGCCTAGCCAACTGATTTAACTAGTTGATTTAACGAAGTAGCCAGCTGGATAGCCAGCAGACTTAACTAGCTAGCTACCTGGCTAGACAGCTGGATAGCCAGCTGACTTAACTAGCTGATGTAACTAGATAGCCTTATCACTAGGTGACTTAATGAGTAGGCTAATGAGTTAGCTAATCTTATAACTAGTTGGTAAACAGGTAATTAGCTGACTTATCTAGTTGGATAATGTGTCATCTAGGTGACATAACTTGTTTCCTGAAGAATCTGACTACTAATTAGCTGGTTTAACACTTTGGCTGACTACTCAGTCGAATTGTTTCCTGGCTTAACAAGTTGGATGAATATTCGGCCAAATTGCTGGTTTGTTAACTAGTTGACTGATAAGTTGTCCCACTCTGGTGCGGTCACCTAGTTGGCTGGCTGGTGTGCTGACCGACTAGTTAGATGAGCTAACTTGTCAGCTGACAAGTTGGACGCCAGGTCGACTGATAGGTTAGCTGACTTAACTAGTTGGATGGATAGTCCAAAGATAAGTTAGCTGACTTAACTAGTCTGCCAACGAGTGAGCCAACATGTGAGCTGACTTAACTAGTCTACCGGCGAGTAAGCTGATTGGCCAACTGGTCAGCTGACCTAACTAGTCAGTCAAGAGTGAGCTGACTGGTCAGCTGACTTTAGTCATCTCACGAGTGAGCCAACAGGCCAGAAGACTTAACTAGTGGGCCATTGAGTGAGTTTACCAGTGACCAGACTTAACTAGTCGGCCAGTGAGTGAGTCGACGGGTGAGCTGCTTTAACTAGTTGGCCGGCGAGGGAGCTGAAAGGTGAGCTGACTTAACTACTTGGCTGGCGAGGCAGCTGACTAGTTAGCTGATCTGTTGGCCTGTGAGCAAGCCGACAAGTTAGTTGTCCAGTTGGTTAGTGAACGAATCAACTAGTTTGCTGACCGGTTGGCAGGCAAGTGATTCAACTAGTTAGATAACCTGAGGGAAAACATGCGAGCCTACTAGTTAGCTGACCAGCTGGCTGAGTTGCTAGCCAACTAGTTAACTAAGTAACTAGCTGATTTGCTAGCTGACTTAACTTGCTAGCTGGATAGCTAGCTGACAACTCACTGACTAGCGAGTTGGCTGGCTGTCTGGCTAGCCAGCTGACTTAACAGGCTTGTTTCCTTGTTGGCTAAACAGCTAGGAGCTGGCTTCACTAGCTAGCTACATGACTGGCTAGCTGGCTAGGCAGCCAGCTAGCTAGCTTATGGGCTGGCCGGCTGGCTAGCCACCTGGTTTAAATAGTCACCCAGCTGGCTGGATAGTCGGATAGACAGCCAGTTTACTGGCCAGCCACCCTGCTGATCAGTCGGCTATCCACCTAGCTTAACTAGTTGGCCACCTAAATGACCAGCTTGCTAACAAGCTGACTTAAATTGCCAGACACCTGGCTAGCCAGCTGACTAATCAGCCAACTTAACTAACTGACTTAAGATAGCCATCTGGCTAGCCAGCTGGATTAACTAGCTTTCCACCTAGCTAGCCAACTGACTAGCCAGCTCACTTAGCTCACTGACTTAACTAGCAGGTCAACTGGCTAGCCAGCTGACTTAACTTGCTAGCTACTTAGCTAACCAGTTGGCTAGCCACTTGAACTAACTAGCTGACTTAACCAGCTAGCCAACTGACTAGTCAGCACACTCAACTAGCTGACAACTATTTAGCCAGCTGGCTAGCCAGTTGACTTAACTAGCTGACATCACTAGATAGGTGACTAGCCAATGACTTAACTAGCTAGATACTTCCATATCCCACTGGTTTGCCAGCTGACTTAATTATCTAGCTTCCTAGCTAACCCACTGGTTAGTGAGGTGACTTAAAAAGGTGACTTAACTAGCTAGCCAGCTGGTTAGCCAGCTGAATTAACTAGCTAGCTACCCAGCTAGGCAGGTGGCAAGACAGCTGACTAGATTAGCTGACTCTACTAGCTAGCCAGCTGACAAAACTAGCTGACTTAACTAGCTAGCTACACAGCAAACCAGGTGACTTTAGTAGCTGAAATAACTAGCTAGCTTCCTATCTATCTATCTAGCTAGCCAACTTAACTAGCTTACTTAACTAGCTAGCTAGCTGACATAACTACCCTACTCAAATTGCTAGCTATCTAACTAGCCAGTTGAGTTTACCAGAGGAAATAACTAAACAGACAACGGTCTAGCCATTTGAATTAACTAGCTTTTTTACTAGCTAGCCAGCTGGCTAGCCAACTGACTTAATAGTGCCTAGGTACCTAGCTAGCCAGCAGACTAGCCAGCTGACTTAACTAGCTGACTTAATGAAGTAGCCAGCTGGCTAGTCAGCAGAAATAACTAGCTAGTTACCTAGCTAGACAGGTGAATAGCCAGCTGACTTATCTAACTGACGTAACTAGACACCTGATTGCTAGCAAGCTGACTTAACCAGCTACCTACCTACATAGACCACTGGCTTGCCAGCTGACTTAACTATTTGACTATCTAGCTAACCTACTGGCCAGTGAGCTGACTTAACTAGGTTACTTAACTAGCAAGCTACCTGGCTAGCCAGCTGGCTTAACTAGGTAGCTATCCTGCTTCCTGGCTAGCCAGCTGACTTAACGAGCTGGCCTAACGAGCTAGCAAGCTGACTTAACTAGCTGGCCTAACTAGCTAACTACCTAGCTAGCCAGCTGACTTAACTAGCTAGCTACCTAACTAGCTATCATGTAGCTAGCTGATGTAACTAACTGACTTATCTAGGTAGCTAGTTGACATATCTAGATGACATAACTAGCTAGCTTCCTAGATAGCCAGTGGACTTAACTAGCTGAATGAATTAGCGAGCCAGCTGTCTACTGATCTGATGTAACATGCTTTTTAACCAGCTATCCAGCTGGCTAGACAACTGACTTCACAAGCTGATACCTAGCTAGCCAACTGGTTAACCAGCTGACTAAACTAGCTGGCTTAACTAGCTGTCCAGCTGGTTAACCAGCTGATTTAATTGCCTAGCTACATAGGTAGCAAGCAGTTTAGCCAACTGATTTAACCAGTTAACTTAACGAAGTAGCCAGCTGGCTAGCCAGCAGAATTAATTAGCTAGCTATGTGGCTAGGCAGCTGGATATCTAGCTGAATAACTAGCTGACATAAGTAGATAGTCTAATGGCTAGCCAGCTAACTTAACCAGCTAACTACCTACATAAGGCACTTGCTTTCCAGCTGAATTAACTACCTGCCTACCTAGCTAACCTGCTGTCCTGTGTGCAGACTTAACTAGGCTGCTTAACTAGTTAGCCAGTTGCCTAGCCAGCTGCCTTAACTAACTAGCTACCGTGCTAGGCAGCTGGCATACCAGCTAACTTAACTAACTGACTTAACTATCTAACAAGTTGACTAATCTAGCTGACCTAACTAGCTAGCTACCTAGCTAGCCAGCTGAATTAACTAGCTGACTTAACTTGTTGACTTAACCAGCTAGCCAGCTGGCTGGCCAGCTGATTTAACTAGCTAGCCAACTGGCTGGCCAGCTGAATTAACTAGCTGTCTTAACCAGCTGGCCTGCTTCCTATCCAGTTGTGTTAAGTAGCTAGCTACTGAGCAAGCCAGCTGGGAAGCCAACTGAATTAACTAGCTGACTTAACTAGCTATTCTGCTTGCTAGCCAACTGACTTAACTAGCTTGCTACATAGCTAGACAACTGACTTATCTACTTGACTTAACCAGCTTGCCAGCTGGCTAGCAAGGTGACTCAACTTGATGACTTGACTAGTGAGTCAGCTAGCTAGCCAGCTGATTTAACTAGCTCTCTACCTAGCTAGCTAGCTGGCTAGCCAGCTGAATTAACTAGCTGACTTATTTATCTAGCTAGCTGGCTAGCTGAGCTATCGAGCAAGCTGACTATTTAGCTGACCTTTTGGCCTGCGAGTGAGCCGACAATTTGACCTGTTGGCTGGCAAGCAAGCCGACTAGTTTGCTGACTGGTTTATTGGTGAGCAAGCCGACTAAATAACTGACTTGATGGACAGTTAAGCCCACTAGTTAGCTGACTAGATAGCTGAATTGCTAGCCGACTAGTTAGCAAAGTAACTAGCTGATTTGCTAGTTGAGTTAACTAGCTATCTGACTAGTTACCTGGCTACCTAGCTGACATAACTACCTAGCAAACAAGCTATCTATTTCTCTCACTTGCTGAAATAACTAGCTAGCTTTCTGGCTACTGGCTAACTGACTTAACCATCTAACTGACTATCTAGCTGACTAGCTAACTGACTTAAATAGCTAGCGGACTAGCAAGCTCACTAATTAGCTTCACTAGCTAGCTGGCTAGCTAGCTGTCTTAACTAGCTGACTAGTTACTTGACTGGATAGCTGTCTAGCCAGCTGGCTTAAGGAATTAGTTAACTGGTTGACTACACGGATAGCCAGCTGGCTTAACTAGCTAGCTACTGGGATGGCTAGCTAGCTAGGCAGATGGCTAGCTAGCAAGTTGGTTGACCAGGTGGCTAGCCAGCCGGCTTAAATAGCTATCCAGCTGGCTGGACAATTGGACAGCCAGCTGGCTTAACTAGCCAGCCAACCTGCTGGTCTTCCAGCTAGAAAGCTGGCTTAACTAGCAGGCCACCTACCTGACCAGCCTGCTACCCAGCCAGCTTAACATGCCAGCAACCTAGCTAGCCTGCTGCTAACAAGCTGACTTAACTAGCTGA
>NW_007158790.1:7475-8245 GCF_000164805.1 Carlito syrichta | reverse complement strand
CGATACTTAGCTAGCCAGTTGGCTAGCCACTTGAATTAACTAGCTGTCTTAAACAGTTAGCCAGCTGGCTAGCCAGCTGACTCAACTAGGTGACATAACTAGATAGCCAGCTGGCTAGCAGGCGCACTTAACTAGTGGACCTCACTAGCTTGCCAGGTGTCTAGCCAGCTGAATTAAATAGCTAGCTTCCTACATATCCCGCTGGCTTGCCTGCTAACGTAACTGCCTAGCCAACTAACTAAACATCTGACTAGCGAGCTGAATTAACTAGGTGATGCAACTAGCTAGCCAGCTGGCTAGCCAGCTGCTTAACAAGCTAGCTGCCCAGCAAGTCAACTGGCTAACCAGCAGACTTAACTAGCTGACTTAACTAGCTAGCTACCCAGCTAGCCAGCTGATTTTACTAACTGAAATAGCTAGCTATCTACCTAACTTGCTATCTAGCTAGCTAGCTGACTTAACTAGCTGACTTAAATAGCTAGCTGACATAACTAGCTCACTTTACTAGCTATATACCTAGCTAGCAAGCTGACTTAACGAGCTGAAATAACTAGATACTCAGCTGTCTAGCCATCTGACTTAACTAGCTTTTAACTAGCTGGCGAGCTGACTAGCCAACTGACTTAAAGAGTTGACTTATATAGCTAGCCAGCTGGTTAGCCAGCTGACATAACAAGTTGATTAACGAGGTAGGCAGCTGGCCAACCTGGTGACTAAACTAGCTGACTTAACTAGATATCCAGATGGCTAGCCAGCTGACTTAACTAGCT
>NW_007158790.1:4649-7090 GCF_000164805.1 Carlito syrichta | reverse complement strand
CTATTCAGCTGGCTAGCCAGCAGACTTAACTAGCTACCTACCTAGCTAGACAGCTTGATACCCAGCTGACTTAACTAACTGACATAACTAGATAGCCTGGTGGCTAGCCAGCACATTTAACTAGCTACCTACCTACATAGACCTCTGGCTTGTCAACTGATTAACTACCTAACTACCTAGCTAACATGCTGGGTAACGTGCTGTCTTAACTGCATGACTTAACTAGTTAGGCAGCTGTCTAGCCAGCTGATTTAACAAGCTAGGTACCCTGCTAGGTAGCTGGCTAGCCAGCTGACTAAACTAACTGACTTAAATAACTAGATACCTAGCTAACCAGCTGCCATAGCTAGCTGATTTAACTAGCTAGCTACCTAGATAGTCAGCTGGCTGGGAAGCTGACTTAACTAGCTGACTTAACTAGCTAGTCAGTTGGCTGGTCTGCTGAAATAACTAGCTGACTTAACTAGCATGCCAGTTGCCTGGGCAGCTGAATTTACTATCTGATTTAATGAGCTAGACAGCTGGCTAGCCAGTTGACTTAACAAGTTAGCTACCTAGCTAGCCAACTGGGAAGCCAGCTGATTAACTAGCTGACTTAAATATCTAGCCAGCTGGCTAGCCAGCTGATTTAATTAGTTTGCTATCTGGCTAGCCAGCTGATATAACTAGTTGACTTAACCTGCTAGCCAGCTCACTAGCCAGCTGACAGAACTAGCTTAATTAACTAGTTAGCCAGCTGGCTGGCCAAATGACTTAACTAGCTCTCTTCATAGCTAGCTAGCTGGCTAGCCAGCAGACCTAATGAGCTGACGTAATTAGTTTGCAAGCTGGCTAACAAACTGACTTAATTAGCTCACTACCTAACTAGCCAGCTGACTAGCCAGCTGACTTAACTAGCTGACTTAAATAACTGGCCTGCTTGCTAGTCAGCTGAATAAACTAGCTGGCTACATATCTAGCCAGCTGGCTAGCCAGCTGACTTACCTAGCTGACTTAAAGTAGCAAGCTGGTTAGCCACCTAGCAACATGCTAGCTATCTATGTAGCCAGTAGGATAGCCAGCTGACTTAACTAGTTGACTAAAACAAGTAACCTTCTGACTAGCAAGCTGACTTATCTAGCTAGCTACCTACCTAACGAGCTGGCTAGACAGCTGACTACACTAGATGACTTGATCAACTAGCCAGTTGGCTAGCCAGGTGACTTAACTAGCTGATATCACTAGGTAGTCAGGTAGCTATCGAGCTGACTTAACTAGCTAGCTACCAAACCTAGCCAGTTGACTAGCCAGCTGTCTTAACTAGTTGAATTAACCAGCTAGCCAGCTGGCTAGCCAACTGACTTAACTAGCTTGCTACCTAGCTAGCCAGCTGTCTAGCCAGCTGACTAAAGTAGCTGACTTAATTAGCAGCTACCTAGCTGACCAGCTGATTTAAATATTTAGCTAACTAGCTAGCTAATTAGTTAGCCAACTGACTTAAAAATTAGCTAACTTGATAGCTACCTAACTAACAAGCTGACATAGATAGTTTGCTGCCTTGTTAGCTAGCTGACTTAACCAGCTAGATAACTAGTTAACTTAATCGTTGTCTAATGTGCTAGCTAGGTAACAATCATCTGACTTATCTCGTTAGCTAATGAGCTGGTAAGCTGACTCATCCAGCTGATTAAACTCATTATCTATCTAGCTAGCTAGCTGACCATCCAGCTGACTTAACTCGTTAGCTAGCTAGCTAGCCTACTCAACCAGCTGACTCAACCCATTTGATAACTGCTAGCTAGATGTCTCAACCCACTGAATTAACCCATTAGTTAACTAGCTAACAACCTGTCTCAATCTACTGACTTAAACCTTTAGCTAACTAGCTAACTAGCTTTCTTAATCAGCTGACTAAATTAGAAACTGATTTAACTAGGTGACTTAGCTAGCTGGCTTAACTACTTAGATAGCTTTCTTAACTGGCTGAATTAACTAGTTAGCTAGCTGACATAACATCCTGAATTAGCTAGTTAGCTAACTATTTAACTAGCTGTATAACCAACTGACTTATCTAATTAGCAAACTAGTTAGGTAGCAGACTTAAGTTGCTGACTTAAATAATTAGCTAACTATTAGGTGAGCTAGGTCACTTAGCTACCTGACTTAGGTAGCTAGCTAGTTAGCTAGCTCACTTAGTTAGCTGACTTAAGTAGTTGGCTAATGAGATAGCTAGCTGAATTTACGAGTGTTTTCAAGAGTTACATAACTGTTTTAACTAGTTAGTAAACGAGTTAAGCAGCTGACTTAACTAGTTGGTTAACGAATTAGCTAGGTGACACTTGTTGGCTGAAGATTCGACTGACTAATTAGCTGGTTAAACACGTTGGCTGACTACTTGGCCGACTTGTTATCTATTTTAACAAGTTGACGACTAACAGGTCGAATATGTAGCTTGGTTAAAT
>NW_007158790.1:0-4062 GCF_000164805.1 Carlito syrichta | reverse complement strand
GTAACTAGTTGAATTAACCAGCTAGCCAGCTGGCTAGCCAACTGACTTAACTAGCTGCTACCTAGCCTTGTTAGCTAGCTGACTTAACCACCTAGATAACTAGTTAACTTAATCGTTATCTAATGTGCTAGCTAGGTGACTCAATCATCTGACTTATCTCGTTAGCTAATGAGCTGGTAAGCTGGCTCATCCAGCTGATTAAACTCATTATCTATCTAGCTAGTTAGCCGACCATCCAACTGACTTAACTCGTTAACTTGCTAGCTAGCTAGCCTACTCAAACAGCTGACTCAACCCATTTTATAACTGCTAGCTAGATGTCTCAACCCACTGAATTAACCCATTAGTTAACTAGCTAACAACCTGTCTCAATCTACTGACTTAAACCTTTAGCTAACTAGCTAGCTAGTTTTCTTAATCAGCTGACTAAATTAGAAGCTGACTTAACTAGGTGACTTAGCTAGCTGGCTTAACTACTTAGATAGCTGTCTTAACTGGCTGAATTAACTAGTTAGCTAGCTGACATAACATCCTGAATTCAAGTAGCTAATCACCTGGGTAGCCAGCCGGCTTAACTAGTTGTCCAACTACCTGACCACCCTGCTAACCAGCCAGCTTAACTTGCCAGCCACCTAACTAGCCTGCTTGCTAACCAGCTATCTTAACTAGTTGACTTAACTAGATGGGCTGTTTTCTAGCCAGTTGAATTAACTAGCTTGCTACATAACTACATAGCTATGTACATAGCTACATAGCTAGCCAGCTGGCTACCGAGCTGAATTAACTAGGTGACTTATCTAGCTAGCCAGCTGACTTAAATAGCTGAAATAACAAGCAAGCCAGCCGGCTGCCCATCTGACATAACTAGCTTTTTAACTAGCTAGCCAGCTAGCTAGACAACTGCCTCAACATGCTGACTTAAATAGCTATTCAGCTGGTTAGCCTGCTGACTAAATTAGCTGAATTAACTGCTGAACAGCTGGCTAGACAGCTGACTTAATTGCCTACCTACCTAGCTAGTCAGCAGGCTAGCCAGGTGACTTAACTAGCTGACTTAACTAAGTAGCCAGCTGGCTAGCCATCACACTTAACTAGCTATCTACCTACCTAGACAGCTGGCTACCCAGCTGACTTAACTAGCTGACATAACTAGATAGCCTGATGTCTAGCCATGTGACTTAACTAGTTACCTACCTGCATAGCCTGCTGGCTTGCCAACTGACTTAACTACCTAACTACCTAACTAATCTGCTGGCCGGTGAGCTGACTTAACTATGTGATTTAAGTAGCTATCAAGCTGACTAGACAGCTGATTTAACTAGATAGCTACCCTGATAGACATCAGGATAGTAATCAGACTTAACTAACAGACTTAACTAGCTAGCCAGCTGACATAACTACCTGACTTAACTAGCTAGCTACCTAGCTAGCCAGCTGACTTAACTAGCTTACTTAACCAGCTATCCAGGTGGTTAGCCAGCTGACTTAACTAGCTGACTCAACTAGAAAGTCAGCTGGCTGGCCAGCTGAATTAACTAGCTGACTTAACCATCTAGCCAGCAGGCTAGCCAACTGACTTAACTAGCTAGCTACCTAGCTAGCAAGCTGGGAAGCTAGCTGAATTAAGTAGCTGACTTAACTAGCAAGCCAGTTGGATAGGCAGCTGACAACTAGCTTGCTACATAGCTAGCCAGCTGGATAGCAAACTGACTCAATAAGTTGACTTAACCAGCTAGTTAGCTGGCTAGTCAGATGAATCAACTAGCTGAATTAACTAGCTAGCCAGGTGGCTAGCAAGCTGACTTAACTAGCTAGTTACCTATGTTTCCCTCTGGCTTGCCAGCTGACTTAACTACCTAACTACCTAGCTAACCAGCTGGCTAGCGAGCTGACTTAACTAGGGGACTCAACTAGACAGCCAGCTAGCTAGCCAGCTGAATAAACTCTGTAGCTACCCAGCTAGGCAGCTGGCTAACCAGCTGAATAAACTAGCTGACTTAACTAGCTAGCCAGTTAACCTAACTAGCTAGCTACCTAGATAGCCAACTGATTTCACAAGCTGAAATAACTAACTAGCTACCTAAGTAGCTATCTAGCTAGCTAGCCGAATGAACTACCTGACTTAACTAGCTAGTTATCTTTCATAAATAGCTGACTTAACTAGCTAAGTAACAAGCCAGCTGACTTATCATACTGAAATAACTAGATAGCCACCTTTCCAGACATCTAACTTAACTAGTTTTTTATCTAGGTAGCAAGCTGACTAGCCAACAGATTAACAAGGTGACTCAAATAGCTAGCCAGCTGGTTAGCCAGCTGGCTTAACTAGTTGTGTAATGATCTAGGCAGCTGGCCAGCCAGGTGATGATACTAGCTGACATAACTAGTTATCCAGCTGGCTAGCCAGCTGACTTAACTAGCTCTCTGCCTCTCTAGCCACCTGGATAGCCAGCTGATGTAAGAAACTGACATAATTAGCTAGACAACTAGCTAGACAACTGACTTAACTAGGTCACTACCTTGCTAGCCAGCTTGCTATCCAGCTAACTTAACTACCTGTCATAAGTATCTGGCCTGCTTTCTAGCCAGTTGAATTAACTACCTTGCTACATAGTTATCAAGCTGGTTAGCCAGCTGAATTAACTAGTTGTCTTATCTAGCTAGCCAGCTGTCTTGCCAGCTGCCTTATCTAGCAAGCTACCTACCTAGCCAGCTGGCTAGTCAGCTGATTTAACTAGGAGACTTAACTAATTAGCCCGCTTGCTAGACAGCTTACAAAACTAGCTAGGAAGTTTGCTAACTAGCCGAATGAAATAACTGACTTAACTAGCTAGCTAGCTGACCTTAACTAGCAAGCTTCCGAGCTTGCCAGTTGGCTTAACCAGCTGAAATTAATAGTAAGCCAACTGGCTGCCCATCTGAGGGAAAAATCTTTGCAACTAGTTAGTCATCTGGCTAGACAACTGAATTAACATTCTGACTTAAGTAGCTACCCAGCTGGTTAACCAGTTGACTAAATTAACTCACTTAACTAGCTAGCCAGGTGTCTAGACACCTGAATTAATTGCCTAGCTACCTAGCTAGCCAGCAGCCTATCCACCTGATTTAACTAGCTGACTTAATGACGCAGCCAACTGGTTAGCCAGCAGACTTAACTATCTAGCTAGTTTGACAGCTGGATAGCCAGTTGACTTAACTAGCTGACATAACTAGATAGCCTAAAGGCTAGTCAACTGACTTAAGTAGCTACCTACCTACATAGCCTGCTGGCTTGTCAGCTGTGTTAACTACTTAACTACCTAGCTAACCTGCTGGCAAGCGAACGGATTTAACTAGGTGACTTAACTAGCTTGCCTGATGGCTAGTCAGCTGACTTAACTAGATAGCTACCCAGCTGGCAGCAGGCTAGCAAGCTGACTAAACTAACTGACTTAACTAACTAGCCAGCTGACTTAACTATCTGACTTAAATAACTAGCTACCTAGCCAGTCAACTGACTTTACTAGATGACTTAACTAGCTAGCTACCTAGCTAGCCAGCTGGCTGGCCTGCTGACATAACTAGCTCACTTAACCAGTTAGCCAACTGTCTAGGCAGCTACTTAACTAGTTCACTTAACTAGCTAGCCAGCTCGGTGGCCAGCTGAATTAGCTAGTTGATATTACCAGCTATCCAGCTGGCTAGCCAGCTGAATTAACTAGCTAGCTACATAGCTATCCAGCTGGGAAACCAGCTGAATAACCAGCTGACTTAACTAGCTTAGTCAGCTGGCTAGACAGATGGATTAACTAGCTTGCTAACTAGCTAGCCAGCTGGCCAGCCCGCTGACTTAAATATTTGGCTTAACCAGTTAACCAGCTGGCTAGCCAGCTGACTCAACTAGCTGACTTAACTAGTTAGCCATCTAGCTAGCCAATTGACACAAACAGCTCTCTACCTAGCTAGCTGGCTAGCCAGTTGATTTAACAAGCTAACTTAACTAACTAGCAAGCTGGCATAACTATCTGACTAAAGTAGTTAGCTACCTAGCTAGCCAGCTTACATTACTACCAGAAATAAATA
>NW_007158789.1:0-312 GCF_000164805.1 Carlito syrichta | reverse complement strand
CATCTGGCTAGACAACTGAATTTACATTCTGACTTAAGTAGCTACCCAGCTGGTTAACCATCTGACTAAATTAACTCACTTAACTAACTAGCCACCTGTCTAGACACCTGAATTAATTGCCTAGCTACCTAGCTAACCAGCAGCCTAGCCACCTGATTTAACTAGCTGACTTAACGATGTAGCCAACTAGTTAGCCAGCAGACTTAACTAACTATCTAGCTAGTTTGACAGCTGGATAACCAATTGACTTAACTAGCTGACATAACTAGATAGCCTAAAGGCTAGTCAACTGACTTAAGTAGCTACCTACCT
>NW_007158788.1:0-348 GCF_000164805.1 Carlito syrichta | reverse complement strand
ATTCAGCTTGTTATGTCAGCGAACTAGCTAGTCAAGTCAGCTAGTTAAATTGACTAGCTACCTAGATAGCTAGGTAGGTAGCTAGCTATTTATTTCAGGTAGTAAATTCAGCATGCTTTCTGGGTAGCTAGCTAGTTTATTCAGCTAGTTAAGTCAACTGGCTAGTTAGTTAAGTCAGCAAGTTAAATCAGCTGGCTCACCAGCTGGCTAGCTAGTTAATTCACCTAGTAAAGACAGCTCACTAGTCAGCTGGATAGCTAGGTAGCTAGGTACATAAGTCAGTTGGCCAGCCAGTGGGATACATAGGTAGCTAGCTAATTTTACTAATGTCAGCTAGTTTAGTCAGCT
>NW_007158787.1:0-747 GCF_000164805.1 Carlito syrichta | reverse complement strand
TCATCCAGCTGACTTAACTCATTAGATAACTAGCTAGCTAGCCTACTCAACCAGCTGAGTCAACCCGTTTGGAAACTAGACAGCTAGCTGACTCAACCTGCTGATTTTACCCCACTTGTTAACTAGCTAACTACCTAACACAACCTGCTGATGTAACCTGTTATCTCACTAGCTAGCTAACTGTATTAACCAGCTGATTAATTTAGAAAGCTGACTTAACTAGCTGACTTAGCTAGCTGACTTAACTATTTCTCTAGATGACTAAACTGGCTGACTTAACTAGTTAGCTAGTTAACTTAATTACCTGAATTAAATAGTTAGCTAATTATTTAACAAGCTTATTTAATAATTAGCTAACAAGTTAGTTGGCAGACTGAAGTAGCTGACTTAAATAGTTAGCTAACTAGTGAGCTAGCTGACTTAGCTAGCTAGCTATTTAGCTAGCTGACAGCTAGCTGACTTAACTACCTGGATAACTAGATAGCTAGCTTATTAATGAGTTGGTTAACGAGTTAGCTAACTGTTTTAACTTGTTGGGAAACGAGTTAACTTACTGATGTGACTAGTCGGTTAACGAGTTAGTTAGATGACGTAACTTTTTAGCTGACGAGTCTGCTGACTACTTAGCTCGTATTACATGTTGGCTGACTACATGGCTGACGTGTTAGATTCCTTAACAAGTTGGGCCACTAGTTGGCCGACTATTTAGGTGGGTCAACGTGTTGACTGACGAATTGGCACAGTATT
>NW_007158786.1:0-1067 GCF_000164805.1 Carlito syrichta | reverse complement strand
CCTGACTCAACCTGCTGATTTTACCCACTTGTTAACTAGCTAACTACCTAACACAACCTGCTGATGTAACCTGTTATCTCACTAGCTAGCTAACTGTATTAACCAGCTGATTAATTTAGAAAGCTGACTTAACTAGCTGACTTAGCTAGCTGACTTAACTATTTCTCTAGATGACTAAACTGGCTGACTTAACTAGTTAGCTAGTTAACTTAATTACCTGAATTAAATAGTTAGCTAATTATTTAACAAGCTTATTTAATAATTAGCTAACAAGTTAGTTGGCAGACTGAAGTAGCTGACTTAAATAGTTAGCTAACTAGTGAGCTAGCTGACTTAGCTAGCTAGCTATTTAGCTAGCTGACAGCTAGCTGACTTAACTACCTGGATAACTAGATAGCTAGCTTATTAATGAGTTGGTTAACGAGTTAGCTAACTGTTTTAACTTGTTGGGAAACGAGTTAACTTACTGATGTGACTAGTCGGTTAACGAGTTAGTTAGATGACGTAACTTTTTAGCTGACGAGTCTGCTGACTACTTAGCTCGTATTACATGTTGGCTGACTACATGGCTGACGTGTTAGATTCCTTAACAAGTTGGGCCACTAGTTGGCCGACTATTTAGGTGGGTCAACGTGTTGACTGACGAATTGGCACAGTATTTAACTCAGTTAACTAGTTGACTGACAAATTGACTGACCTAAGTAGTCAGCCGACAAGTTCACTGGCTAGTTAGCTGGCCTAACTAGACAGCTGATTAGTTAGCTGAGCTAAATTTCAGCTGACAATTTGGCCGACTAGTCGGCCGATTGTTTAGCTGACTTAACTATTTGGCCAGCTAGTCAGCCTACCAGTTAGCTGCCTTAACCATTCGGCCAGTGAGTGAGCCGATAGGTGAGCTGACTTAACAAGTCAGCTGGCGAGTGAGCTGACTGGTCATTTGACTTAACTACTGGGCTGGTGATTGAGCCGACTTGTCAGCTGACTTAACTAGTCGGCCTGCGAGTGAGCCAACTGGTGAGTTGACTTAGCTAGTTGGCCAGTGAGTGAGTTGACAGGTCAGCGAATTT
>NW_007158785.1:0-1400 GCF_000164805.1 Carlito syrichta | reverse complement strand
TACCAGTTAGCTGCCTTAACCAGTCGGCCAGTGAGTGAGCCGATAGGTGAGCTGACTTAAGTCAGCAGGCGAGTGAGCTGACTGGTCATTTGACTCAACTACTGGGCTGGTGATTGAGCCGACTTGTCAACTGACTTAACTAGTCGGCCTGCGAGTGAGCCAACTGGTGAGCTGACTTAGCTAGTTGGCCAGTGAGTGAGCTGACAGGTCGGCGAATTTAGTTGACTGGCGAGTGAGCCGATTGTTAAGAAGAATTAACAAGTTGGCCTGTGAGGGAGTCGATCAATGAGCCAACTTAAATAATTGTCTGATGAGAGAGCCGACAGGTGAGCTGTCTTCACTAGTCAGCCAGTGAGTGAGCCAACTTATGAGCTGACTTACCTAGTCAGCTGATGAGCAAGCCGACTAGTTAGCTTTCCTGTTGGCTTGCGAGCAAGCTGACAAGTTAGTTGACCTGTTTGCTGGCTAGTGAGCTGACAAACTTGTGGACTGGTTGGCACGCGAGGGAGCCGAGTAATTACTGGACCTGATGGACAGCGAGCGAGCCCACTAATTAGCTGACCAGCTAGCTGAGTTGCTAGCCGACTAAATAGCTAAGTAACTAGCTGATTTGCTAGCTGACTTAACTAGCTAGCTGACTAGCTAGCTGGTTATCTAGCTGAAATAACTAGCTAGCAAACAAGCTTTCTAGCTGTCTGGCCAGCTGACTTATCTAGCTAGATAACTTGCTAGTTAGATGGCTAGCTGACTTAACTAGCTACCTGACTAGCTAGGAGACTACCTAGCTGACTTAACTAGCTAGCTGGCTAGTTAACTGACTTAACTAGCTGAGAAGGTAGTTGGCTCGCTAGCTGGCTAGCCAGCTGACATAATTAGCTAGGTACCTGGGCTAGATGTTTAGCAAGCTGTCTTAAATAGTTAGCTACCTGGCTGGCTAGCTGGCTAGGCAGCCGGCTAGCTAGCTAGTCGTCAGGCCAGGCCGCTTGTCAGACAGTTTAAATAGCCAGCCAGCTGGCTGGACATTTGAATAGCCAGCCAGCTTAACTAGGCAGCCACCCTGCTGGTCAGCCAGCTAGCCAGCTGATTTAACTACCTGGCCACCTACCTGACCAGCCTGCTAATCAGCTTACTTAACTTGCCAGACACCTAGCTAGGCAGCCAGCTAACCAGCTGACATAACTAGCTGACTTAACTAATGAGCCATCCAGCTAGCCAGCTGGTTTAACTTGCTAGCCACCCATCTAGACAGCCAGCTAAAAAACTGATTTAAGTCGCTGACTTAACTAGCTAGCCAGCTGGTAAGCCAGCTGACTTGATTAGCTATCTACCTACCTAGCAAGGTGGCTAGCCAGCTGAATTTTCTAGCTGACATAAACAGCTGGCCATCTGGCTAGCAAGCT
>NW_007158784.1:0-9872 GCF_000164805.1 Carlito syrichta | reverse complement strand
CATCAAGAGAGCAGGGAGACAGCCCACAGACTGGGAAAAATATTTGCCAACTCCAGGTCTAACAAAGGCTTAACATCTTGGATCTACAAGGAACTCAAATGTGCTGAAAAGAAAAAACAAACAACCCCATTATAAAGTGGGCAAAAGATATGAACAGACACCTCTCAAAGGAAGACATCCGAGCAGCCAACAGACACATGAAGAAATGTTCAACCTCACTAATCATCAAGGAGATGCAAATCAAAACCACACTGAGATGCCACCTAACTCCAATCAGAATGGCAATTATCCACAACTCAAAAAATAACAGTTGGTGGAGAGGGTGTGATGAAAAGGGAACACGTCTACACTGTTGGTGGGAGTGCAACCAGTGCACCCTCTATGGAAAACAGTGTGGTGATTCCCAAAAATCTCTAAATATCGACCTCCCATATGACCCCGCAATCCCCCTACTGGAAATATACCCTGAAAAACTCAAATCACTCTATAAAAAAGACACCTACACACGTATGTTTATCGGAGCATTTTTCACAATAGCAAGAATCTGGAATCAACCATACTGTCCATCAAAAGAGAACTGGATTAAAAAAATGTGGTACATATACATGATGGAATACTACGCAGTCATAAAAAAGAACAAAATCATGAACTTCACAGCAATCTGGATGGAACTAGAGTCAATAATACTGAGTGACCTCTCACAGAAACAAAGATCTGGGTATCACATGTTCTCACTCATATAGCGGACCTTGAACGTCCATTGTAATACTATAAGAAAAGGACTGACAGTGGTGGGAGACTATGGGGCGGGGGAGGAGAAGGGAGGTGAGATTAACGGTAGTCAACATCTGTCTGGAGATGGGGAAACACCTCTTATCAACAAGGGTCCCTGAACAAAGCATGTTTTTATACCTAACCCTTAACGGTACCCCACAATATCAAAATAAAAAATATTGATATAAAAAAAGAAAATGCTTCATATAATTTTATATTATTAATTTATTTTATTTTAAACATATGAGATTCAATTCATGATTAGGTTTGCAAGTGGTTATCTTACAGGTAAACTTTAGGCCTCTCTTTGGTCCCTACTTTGCCTGCTTTGAGATCAGGTATCTTTTTACCCCTCTTCTCCTGGCAGTTTTAGGCTGCTGCCAACATCTTTTATAATATTCCAGCAAATGTTCAGGGTTCGCTTATGAGTGAGAACATGTGGAACTTAGTTATTTGTTTCTGTGATAAATCACTGACTATTATAGACTCCAAATTCATCCAAGTTGCTACAAAGTCTGTAATATTGTTCTTCTTAATGGTTGTGTAGTATTCCATTGTGTGTATGGACCACATCTTTTTTTAAATTTTTATTTTGAAATTGTGGGATACAATGCAGGGTTAGGTATACCAGTGTTCATTGTGCAGGTACCCTAATTGATGAGGAGTGTTCCCCCTTCCCCAGGTGGATATTGACTACTGTCAATCCAGGCTTCCGACCCCCCACTGCCCTCCACACAGGTTCCTGCTACTTTCAATCCCTTTCCTACAGTAATATGGGAGTTGTTCAAAGTCCATTTATGAGTGAGAACATATGATACTCATCTCTTTGTTTCTGTGAGAGACCACTCAGTATTATAAGTTCTAATTCCGTCCACGTTGTTGCGAAGTTCATGATTTTGTTCTTGGCTGCATAATATCCATTGTGTATATGTACCACCTTTTTTTTTATCCAGTTCTCTTTTGATGGGCAGCACAGTTGGTTCCATGTTCTTGCTATTGTGAACAATGCTGCGATAAACATATGTTTATAGAGTAACTTGTGTTCTTCCGGGTATATTCCCAGTAGGTGGATTGTGGGATCATATGGAAGGTCAATTTTTAGGAGTTTCAGGAATTACCATACTGATTTCCACAGAGGCTGTACTAGTTTACACTCCTTCCAACAGTGTAGATGTACTCCCTTTTTGCCACATCCTCTCCAGTCTGTTATTTCTTGAGTTATTGATGATGGTCATTCTGACTGGAGTTAGGTGGTATCTCAGTGTAGTTTTAATTTGCATATCCTTGATGACTAGTGAGGCTGAACATTTTTTCATGTGTCTGTTGGCTACTCGTATGTGTTCTTTTGAGAAGTGTCTGTTCATATCTTTAGCCCACTTTGTAATGGGACTGTTGTTTTTTTTCTTTTCAGCATGTTTGAGTTCCTTGTAGATCCTTGATGTTAAGCCTTTGTCAGACATGGAGTTGGCAAGTATTTTTTCCCAGTCTGTGGGCTGTCTTCCTGTTCTCTTGATGGTTTCTTTGGCTTTGCAGAAGCTTGTCAGTTTAGTGTGGTCCCACTTGTCTATCTTATCTCTTATGGCCTGGGCACTTTGGGTTTTGATCAGGAATCGGTCACCAGTTTGAACTTCTATAAGAGTGTCTCCTGAATTTCCTAAGGTTCTTACAGTTTGAGGTTTTACATTTAGGTCTGTGACATTTAGAGTTAATTTTAGTGTATGGGGATAGCTATGGGTTCTGTTTCAATCTTCTCCATGTGGTCAGCCAGTTTTCCCAGCACCATTTACTGAATAGCTTCTCCTCTCCCCAGTAGTGAGTTGTGGAGACTTTGTCGAAGATGAGTTGGTTGAGAAATTGAGGTTTTGTTTCTGGAATCTCAATTTTATTCTATTGGTTTACATGCCTGTTCTTGTACCAATACCAAGCTCTTTTGATTATTGTAGCTTCATAGTATTGTTTAAAGTCTGGGAGTGTGATACCCTCTGCTTTTTTTGCTGAGGATTGTTTGGCTATTCTTGGTCATTTATGTTTCCATATGAATTCCTGTATTGTTTTTTCTAGGTCTGAGGAGAATGTTTCTAGTAATTTGATGGGTATTGCATTAAATCTGTAGATTGCCTTAGGTAAGATGGACATCTTCACAATGTTGATTCTTCCAATCCATGAGCATGGGATATTTTTCCACTTTTTTGTGTCATCTTTGATTTCTTTGAGCAGTGTTTTGTAGTTTTCATTGTAAAGGTCTTTTACGTCTCTGGTTAGCAAGATGCCATGTTATTTCATTTTTTGTAGCTATTGTAAATAGAATTGTGTTTTTTATTTGGGTTTCTGTTAGTTTATTATTGGTGTATAGAAATGCAATATTCTTTTGTGCATTTATTTTATGACCTGAGTCTTTGCCAAAGTCCTTTATCAGGGCCAGGAAGTTTTTGGCGGAGTCTATTGGGTTTTCAAAGTATATAATTATGTAATCTGCAAAGAGAGAGAACTTGATTTCCTCTTTCCTATCTGGATACCCCTGATCGCCTTCTCTTCTCTGATTCCTCTAGCCAGAATTTCCAAAACTATGTTGAACAGGAGGTCTGAGAGTGGACATTCTTGTCTTGTTCCAGGTTTTAGGGGAAATTGTTCTAATTTTTATCTGTTTAGGAGTATGCTGGCTGTGGGTTTCTTGTAGATGGCTTTTACTATTTTGAGGTATGTTCCATGTATGCCTAGATGTTTGAGGATTTTTTTTTAATCAAGAAAAGGTGCTGGATTATATCCAAAGTTTTTTCTGCATCTAATGATATAATCATGTGATTTTTGTTTTTACATCTGTTGATGTATTTAATGACGTTTATAGTCTTATGAATGCTGATCCAGCCTTGCATCCTGGGGATGAAACCTAGTTGGTCCTGATGGATGATTTTTGGGATGTGTTGTTGACTCCAGTTTGCTAGGATCTTGCTGAGAATTTTAGCATCTATGTTCATCAAAGATATTGGCCTGTAGTTCTCTTTCTTTGTGGGGCCTTTACCTGTTTTGGGTATCAATGTGATGTTAGCTTCATAAAATGATTTGAAGAGGGTGCCATCTTTCTTAATTGCCTGGAATACTTTCAATAGGATTGGTTCCAATTTCTCTTTGTATGTTTTATAGAATTCTACTGGAAAGCCATCTGGTCCAGGACTTTTTTTGTTGGTAGTTTTCTTATTACATAATCAATTTCCTTGATTGTTATTGGTCTATTTAGGGTCTCAGTGTCTTTTTGTTCAACCTAGGGAGGTTGTGTGATGTCAGAAAGTCTTCCATTTCCTTTAGGTTTTCAAGTTTGTTTCCATACAATTATACATCATAGTCTCTGATAATCTTTTGTATTTCTTCTGAGTCAGTTGTGACTTCATGTTTCGTGTTTCTGATTGAGTTTATTTGGGCATTTTCTCTCTTTTTCTTAGTCAGTCTGGCTAGGGCACCATGGATCTTGTTTATCCTTTCAAAGAACCAACTTTTTGTTTCATTTATTTTTTGTATTATCTTTTTGTCTTCAATGTTCTGGATTTGGGCTTTTATTTTGGTGACCTGGATTCTTTGGCTGAAGTTAGGGTTTTGCTGGTATTGCATTTCTAGCTTCCTTAGGTGACTTGTTAGGCTGTTAACTTGTGATTTTTCCATTTCCTTCATGTTTGTTTGTAAAGATATGCATTCCCCTCTTACCACTGCTTTTAAGGCATCCCAGATGGTAAGATGTTTCTTCATTTTCATCTGTTTCCATGTACCTTTTAGTCTCTGTTTTGATTTCATCATTGACCCAGGAATTGTTTGGCATCTTACTGTTTAGTGTTCACGTCTTTGTGGGTTTTGATGGTACTTTGTTGGTGTTATTTATTTTTATTCCTCTGTGATCTGAGAAGGTGCATGGCAAAATTTCAATCTTTCAAAATTTGTTTATGTTTGATTTATGGTCAATGGTGTGGTCAATATTGGAGTAAGTTTCATGTGGTGATGAGTAGAATGTATATTCTGTGGTCATTGGGTGGAATTTTCTGTAGGTATCAATTAGGTTCATTTGTTCAAGAGTCTTATTGACTTCCAGATCTCCTTGCTGGTTTTTTGTCTCGATGATCTGTCTAGGATTGTGAGTGGGCTATTAAAGTCCCCAACTATGATAGTGTTAGAGTCGATCTCTTTTTAAAGTTTCCATGCAAGCTACTTTACGAACTTTGGTGCTCCTTTTTTGGGTGGATGTATGTTTAGGATGGATATTTCTTGTTGATGGAGTGAATCTTTTATCATTATACAGTGAACTTCTTTATCTTTTAAATTTTTGGTAGCTTAAAGGGTATTTTATCTGAGATTAACATTGCATCTCTAGCTTTCTTTTGTGTTCCATTTGCCTGAAATTTTACTTCCCGTCCTCTTGCTTTCAATCTGTGAGTGTTCTTTCTGGTGAGATGAGTCTCTTGGAGACAATATATTGTTGCTTTATGATATTTTATCCATTTTGCCACTCTATATATTTTCAGAGGTGCATTTAGTCCATTCACGTTCAGTTTAATTATTTAAATGTGAGAGTTTATCGCTATCATGGGGTTCTTATAGAGGTGTTGTTGATCCTAATTGTTTGTTGTGTTTCTTTTGTTTTTTGAGTTGATTCATGTGTGTTTTCAATATTTTTCCTGCACTCTTGTGAAGATTGTTGTACTTTTTCCTTTTCTTCTGTGTTTAATATTTTCTTAAGTGTTTCTTGTAGGACTGGTCTAGAGGCAGTGTATGTTTTTAGGGATTGAATGTCTGGGAAATATTTTAATTTTCCCTCACTGATGAAGCCAATTTCACTGAGTAGGTTATTCTTGATTGAAATTGATTATCTTTGAGGACTTTGAAAATTGGGCTCCAAGCTCTCCTAGCTTGAAGTGTTTCTATAGATAAATCTGCTGGTATTCTACTTGGTATTTCCTGGTAAGTAGTCTGATCTTTTTCTCTTACTGCCTTTAGGAATTTTTTTTGTATACCTACTTTTTAAAGCAAATTTTTTATGTGTCTGGGATTTGGTCTTCTCATTTGTTGTCTTGCAGGGGTTCTCTGAATCTCTTGTGTTTGAGTTTTTGTGTCAATGATATGAGGGAAGGTTTTTTTTGACTAATTTCATGGAATGTTTCTTCCAGGGTTGTCTCTGTCTCTTTTTCTGCCTCAGGAAGTTCCATTACTCTTAGGTTAGGTCTCTTGAAGTAATTGTTCATCTCTTGAAGGTTTTGTTCTGTCCTTTTAAGCATTTTTTCCCTAAGGTTTGGACAGTTTGGGTTAGTTCTGCATTTTGGTCCTCAAGCTCTGAGATTTTTTTCTTCTACTTGTCTAATTCTGCTTTCCATGCTTATTAGTTTGTTCTTTATTTCACTCACAGTATTCTTTACTGCTGTTATTTCAGTTATCAACTCCTATTTTTGTCTTTTCTCTCCTCAATTCTTTTTATTTTTTCTATTATTATCTTGATGTCTCAGTTTGTATGTATATGTGACCAGTCATTGTGGGGGCTCTTCATTGTTTGCATTCCAAAGTCTCTTCTCTCAGTGTCTGATCTCCCAGGCATCTATGTGAGACTTATATTTTTTTGTTTTTTCTTCATTTGTGTAGATTTTCCTCCTCACTTTTTCTCGCCCCCTTCTTTAATTTTGTTGTTCAGGGGTGGCAGGGTTGCTTTAGCTTCTGTTTGCTTGATCTACTATTTTACCTTGTGTGAATCCTCTAGCTTTGTTTACTTCTGAAGCTTGACTGTGGGTTGAGGGTTGTACTTTTTTTCAATTTTGAGATTGAATTGAAGGGGAATCTGGGATTCAAAATTTATCTGCAGATCACAGTATCCACTGACAGGTGTATGAATACCCTGGAACCTACTTCTCACTGTCTTGCAATCTGTCCATGCAGTTTGGGAATAGGTTTACTCCCTGAAAGCAAAATGTGATGAGAAAAAGGAAAGGATTGAAACAGGGGAGGGGAGGGAAGAGGAAGGTGGAGAGTGAGAAGAGTAAGAGGGCAAACAGACAAATGTACTGACTAATAAATGAAAAGAGACACAAAGACAGAAAAGAGTAAGAAAACAAAAACAAAAACAAAAAACCCCAAACAAAAAGCTAAAGCATACAGACGATCATACAGTCACACAAACCAATCAATCTCCTTATTGATACTATTTGCCTTACACAAGAATGAAGTCTAAAGAATTAAAAAAAATCAGTAAACTAACAGAAGCAAAGCTAGTACTTAAACACTATCAATAACAGCAAGAAGAGAGAAAAAAAGGAAAAAGGAAAAATGATAAGTAAAACAAATGACTAAGAATACAAATAGATGGCAAAGGCTCATCCCGCTTGAAAAATGGAAAAAGCAAGATCTCATTGATAGACTGGGCAGGGGGCCCATATCTGAACTGTTCTTCACAGCAGGCCTAGGGTAACTGACCCTAATTGTGAACAATTCTAACAGCCTGCAAAGACAGCTAGAAATCAGAGCTGAAAGGACATTGGACTTAAAGGAAAAGGCTCAGAGTGTGCTTGACTGGTTCTGTTAGTCTGCTGACTTTAATCTATCCCCCCTCTTTGTTTTCTTTTCTCTTTTTTTCCTTCTTTTTTCTTCATTTTTATTTTCTTTCCCCCCCTTTTCCTTTTTTTTTATTTCTCTGTAAATCCTATATTGGTATAAAGGAATAGCACACCAATAAGGAGGTTGATCAGTGTGTACGTTAGCATTATTGTATGTTTTAGATTTTTATATGGTTGCTGGTTAGTTTTCAGTCATGGTTATTGTTTTTCTTTATATTTGTTTCAGCCTTTGTGTTTCTTTTCACTTACCAGCCGGTACACTCAAATGTTTTCCCTCTCACCCCTCTCTCTCTCTCTCTCCACCCCCCCTTTTCCCCTCTGCCTACTCCACTTTCTCCCCTCTGTTAACCTCATTTTGCTTTCAGGGAGTAAACCTACAACCCCACTGCATAGACAGACTCCAAGGCAGTGGGAAGTGGGTTTCAGACTATCCATATGGCTGTTGGCGAACACCAGGATCTGCAGAGAGATTTTTAATCACAGCTCCCCCCTTAATTAAATCCCAAAACTACAAAAAGGACTGCCCTCAACCCACAGTCCAACTCAAGAACTAAACAAAGCAAGAGGAAATATATTAGGAATAATAGGAGATTGAACAAACAGAAGTAAAAGAAACCCCTCCAACCCTGAATAATAGAATTAAAGAAGTCGGGGAAGTGGAGGGAAGGGAAAAGTAGGGAGGGAAAATCAGCACAAATGAAGAAAATCCGAAAGAAGAACACAGGGCTCACATAGACCCCTGGGAGGTCAGACACTGAGAAAACAGACTTCGGAACACAAACAATGAAGAGCCCCCAGAATGACTGGGCACAAGCAACAAACCAAGACATCAAGGCATTAGTAGAGAGAATTAAAAAACTTGAGGAGAGACAAGAAGAAAATAGGAAGGAGCTGATGACAGAAATACCTGCAGTAAAGAATGCTGTAATGAAAATAAATATCAAACTAATTAGCATGGAAAGCAGAATTAGCCAGGCAGAAGAAAGAATCTCAGAACTTGAAGACCAAAATACAGAACTAACCCAAACAGTCAAAAACATAGAAGAGAAGCTTAAAAAGTCAGAACAAAAACTTCAGGAGATGGATGATTACTTCAAGAGACCCAATCTGAGAGTAACTGGGCTTCCTGAGGCAGAGAGAGAGTCAGAGGTCACACTGGAACAAACATTTCATGAAATCATTCAAGAAACCTTCCCTCATCTCATCAGTGTTGCAAAAATTCAAACACAAGAAATTCAGAGAACCCCTACAAGACAACAAATGAGAAGACCAACTCCCAGACATATAAAAATTCGCCTAAACAAAGTAGCTATAAAAGAAAAAATCCTAAAGGCAGCAAGAGAAAAAGGCCAGATTACCTACCAAGGAAGATGAATTAAAATAGCAGCAGATTAATCCACAGAAACACTTCAGGCTAGGAAAGCCCGGAGCCCTATCTTCAAGGTTCTAAAAGAGAAACAATTTCAACCAAGAATAACCTACCCAGCCAAATTAAGCTTCATTAGTGAGGGAGAATTGAAATCTATTCCAGATATTCAATCCCTAAGAACCTACGCTGCCACCAGACCACCTCTACAAGAAACACTTAAGAAAGTACTGAACACAGAAAAAAAGGAAAAAAGAACATCATTCTTCACAAGCATACAGGCAAAAGATTAAAAACACACATGAATCCACTCCAAAACCAAAAGAAAGACAACAAACAAACAGGAACAAAAACTCTGTAAGAACCTTATGACAGGGATCAACTCTTGCATTTCAATTATTAGTCTAAATGTGAATGGACTAAATGCACCACTGAAAAGATATAGAATGGCAAAATGGATAAAATATCATCAGGCAACAATCTATTGCCTTCAAGAGACTCACCTCACTAGAAGGGACACCCACAGACTCAAAGTAAGAGGATGGGAAACAAACTTTCAGGCAAACGGAATACAAAAGAAAGGAGGAGTAGCGATCTTAATTTCAGACAAAATACCATTTAAGCTATTAAAAGTCAAAAAAGATACAGAAGGCCATACATAATGATAAAAGGCTCAATCCATCAACAAGAAATATCGATCATAAACATATATGCACCCAACATAGGTTCACCAACTTTCATAAAGCAACTTCTAGGAAAACTAAAGAAAGATATTGACTCTAACATCATAATAACTGGGGACTTTAATACCCCACTCACAACCCTAGATAGATCATCAGAATAAAAAATCAGGAAGGAGATCCAGAACCACAATGTGACTCTGGACAAAATGGACTTAATTGATACCTACAGAACCCTCCACGCAAAGACCACAGAATACACACTCTATTCATCACCGCATAGAACGCATTCTAAGATTGACCACATAATTGGCCATAAATCATGCATAAGCACATTAAAAAGGACCAAAATTCTGCCATGCACCTTCTCAGACCACAGTGGAATAAAAATAAATATTGGCACCAACAAGGACTCCCCAAACCCACAAAGACATGGACATGAAACAGCATGATGCTAAACAACTCCTGGGTCAA
>NW_007158783.1:0-3884 GCF_000164805.1 Carlito syrichta | reverse complement strand
GCTAGGTAGCTAATAGTTAAGTCAGCTCTCTAGCCTGTTGCTAGCTATTTAGGTCACCTAGTTAAGTCAGCTGGCTAGCCAGCTGGATGGCTAGGTAGCTTGCTAATTAAGTGAGTTGGCTAGACAGCTGGCTAGCTACATAAGTCAAGTAGTTAAATCAGCTGGCTAGCCACCTGGCTAGCTATATAGCAAGATAGTTAATTCAAACGACTATTAAGCAGGCCAGCTATTTGTCAGCTAGGTAAGTCAGCTGGGTAGCTAGCTGGCTAGCTAGGTACTGAGCTAGTTAAGTCAGTTGGCTAGCCAGCTGTCTACCTAATTAATTCATCTAGTTAAGTCAGCTGGCTAGCCAGCTAGCAAGCAATATAAACAGCTAGTTAGTCAGGTGCTAGCCCAGCTGGCTAAGTAGTTAATTCAGCTGGTTGAGTCAGCTGGCTAGCCAGCTGGCTTCCTGGTTAAGCATACTAGTTAAGTCAGTTGGCTAGCCAGCTGGCTAGCTAGGTAGCAAGCTAGTTAAGTCAGCTGCCTAGACAGCAGGCTAGCTAGTTGTCAGCTAGTTATTTCATCTGACTTCCTAGCTGGCTACCTAGGTAGCTAGTTAGTTAATTCAGCTGGCTAGCCAGCTGGCTAGCTGGTTAAATCAGCTAGTTAATTAAGCTGGCCAGCCAGCTGGCTAGCTAGTTAAGTCAACTATTAAGTAGTTGGCTAGCCAGCTGTCTAGCTGTTTAAATGAGCTAGTTAAGTCGGCTGACCAGCCATCTGGCAAGCTAGGTAGCTAGCTTGTTAAGTCATCTAGATAAGTCAGCTGGCTGAGCTAGGTTGCTAGTTAGTTAAGTCAGCTAGTTAAGTCAGCTGGCTAGCTAGTTAAGTCAGTTACTTATATCAGCTGGCTAGCCTGCTGCCTATCAGGGTAGCCATCTAGATAAGTCATCTGGCTAGCCAGCTGACTAGCTTGTTAAGGCACCTAGTTAAGTCAGTTTGCTGGTCAGCAGGTTAGCTAGGTATTTAAGTAGTCAACTCATATGGCAAACCAGCGGGCTATGTAGGTAGGTAGCTACTTAATTCAGTTGGCTAGCCTTTAGGCTATCTAGTTATGTCAGCTAGATATGTCAACTTGCTAATCAGGTTTCTAGTGAGTTAGATAGATAGTTAAGTCTGCTGGCTAGCCAGCTGGCTACATACTTGTCAGTTAGTTAAATCAGCTGTTTAGTCTGCTTGATAGCTAGGTAACTAGGCAATTAATTCAGGTGGCTAGAGAGCTGGCCAGCTAGTAAATTCAGCTACATTAGTCAACTGGCTATTCAGCTGCGTAGCTAGTTAAGTCAGCACATTAATTCAGTTTTCTATCCAGCTGACTAGCTTGTTAAAAATCTGTTTACCTCAGATGGGCAAGACGCTGACTCGCTACTAATTTCAGCTTTTTAAGTCAGCTGGCAGGCTAGAAAACTAGCTAGTTAAGTCAGCTAGATATGTCAGTTAGCTAGCTAATTACGTCACCTAGACAAATCAGCTAGCTAGCAAGCTTGTTAGCTAGGTAGCTAGCTAGTTATCTCAGCAGTCTAGCAAGCTGATTAGCTAGTTAAGTCACCTAGTTAAGTCAGCTGACAAGACAGTTGGCTAGGTAGGTAGCTTGCTAATTAAGTCAGCTGGCTAGACAGCCGGCTAGGTAGATAAGTCACTTAATTAATTCAGCTGGGTAACCAGCTTGCTAGCTATGTAGCAAGCTAGTAAATTCAACTGGCTAGGAAGCAGACCAGCTTGTTATGGCAGCTAGTTAAGTCAACTGGCAAGCAAGCTGGCTAGCTAGGTTGTTCACTTAAGTCACTTGACTAGCCAGCTTGCTAGCTAATTAAGTCAGCTACTTAAGTCAACTGGCTATCCAGGTGGCTATAGAGGAAGAGAGCTAGTTAAGCCAGCTGGTTAGCTAGCTGGATAACTAGTTAAGTCAGCTAGTTTAGTCACCTGGCTGGTCAGCTGCCTAGATCGTTAATCAGCTAGTTAAGTCAATTGGCTAACTAGATAGCTAGGTAGTAAAGTCACCTCATTAAGTCTGCTGCCTAGCCAGCTCGCTAGTTAGTAAAAAAAGAAGTTAAGTCAGATGGCTAGAGAGCTTTCTATCTAGTTATTTCTTGCTTGTTAAGGGAGCTGACTAGCTAGTTAGCTAGTTAAGTCAGCTATTTATGTCAGCTAACAAGCTACTTAAGTCAGCTAGTTAATTCGACTAGCTAGCTATCTAGCTAGTTATTTCAGCTAGTATAGTCAGCTGGATAGCAAGTTAGCTTCCTAGTTAAGTCAGCTAGTTAAGTTATCTGGCTAGCTAGTTAAGTAAGCAAGTTAAGTCACCTGGTTAGCCAGCTGCCTAGCTGGGAAGCTAGCTAGTTAATTCAGCTGGCTAGCCAGCTGGTTAGCGAAGTAAGTCAGCTAATTAAGTCAGCTTGCTTGTCAGCTTGCTAACTAGGTAGTTAGATAGTTAAGTCAGCTGGAAAGCCAGCGGGATACATAGGTAGCAAGCTAGTTAAGTCAGCTGGCTAGCCACCTGGCTAGCTAGTGATTTCAGCTAGTTAATTCAGCAGAGTAGCCAACTGGATAATGAGTTGTCAACTAGATGTGTCAGCTGACTGGCCAACTGGCTAGTTTGTTAAGTCAGCTAGTTAATTCAAGTGGCTAGCCATCTGGCTGGCTATGTAGCTAGTGAGGTAAGTCAGCTGGCTAGCCAGCTGGCTAACTGGTTAAGTCATCTAGTTATGTCAGTTGGCTACCCACCTGTCTAGGTATGTAACTAGCTAATTAAGTTAGCTATCTAGCTGATTGGCTAACTAGTTAAGTCAGCGAGTTAACTGAGCTGGTTAGTTGTCTGGCTAGCTAGGTGACTTTCTAGTTAAGCCAGCTGGCTAGCCCGATGACTATCTAGTTAAGTCAGCTAGTTATGTCAGCTGGTTAACTGGCTGGTTAGCTAGGTGGCTGGCAAGTTATGCCTGCTGTTTAGCAGGTTGGTCAAGTATGGCCTGCTAGTTAAGCCAGCTGGCTATCTCGTTACCAACAGTGTGACTGGCTAGTTAAGCCAGCTTGTTATCCAACTGTCCAGACATCCAACTGGTTATTTAATATGGCCTGTCAGACATCTGGGCAGACCTCTATCTACCTATCTGGTTACCTAGCCAGCCAGGTAACTAGCTAGTTAAACCAGCTAGCCAGCCAACTATCTAGTCAGCTATTTATGTCAGCCTGCTAGCCAGCTAACTAGTTAAGTCAGGCAGTACGTCAGCTAGCTATTCAGCTAGCTAGTTAAGTCAGCTAGCTAGTCAGGTCTCTAGTCAGCTATCTAGTAATGTCAGCTAGAAAGTCAGCTAGCTAGTCAGCTAGATAGCTAAGTCAGCTAGCCAGATAACTAGCCAGGTAGGTAGCTAGTTAAGTCAGCTATCTAGGCAGATAGATAGCTTGTTTGCTATCTAGTTATGTCATCTTGATAGTCAGCTAGCTAGTTAAGTCAGTTAGCCAATCAGCTAGTTACTTAACTAACTCGTTGGCTACCAACTCAGCTAGATAGTCATCTAAATTGTGTTTTCACTCGCTTTCCATCAGACCAGCTAAGTAGTTGGTTCACTCGCCAGCCAACAGACCAACTCAATTGTTGGCTTGCTCACAGGCCAACAGGACAGCAAACTAGTCAGCTTGCTTGCCAGTCATGTAATTAAGTCACCTCACTGGTAGGCTCACTCACCAGCCTATTTGGTAAGGCAACTCACACTTTGGCTCACTTGCAGGCCAAGTAGTGAAGTTGGCTCAACTGATGGCTCAATCGCCGGCTGAGTAGGTAAGTCTTCTGACCAGACAACTCACTTGCCAGTCGACTAAAGTCACTGACCAGGCAGCTCATTCGGCGG
>NW_007158782.1:0-768 GCF_000164805.1 Carlito syrichta | reverse complement strand
GATAAAAAGCAAGAAGTTTCTCTATTAGGCAAGGAAGGAATGGGAAAAGTATAATTTGAGTGATGGTAAGTAGTAAGCAAATGTCAAAGAAATGGTAGACTAAGAAACTGAAGACATTTTTCACTTGCATCACAATGATTAGTTACTTTAAAAATAGACTTAATACTTAATATATATATATTTTAGAAAAATCTATAGCAAGAAATCTAGAAAACAGATTTCTGTCTTTCAGGCCATAAAAATCTCAACTGTTTCAGGTTATGGAGTTGTTTGCCCATGCAATGTTTTGCCTGATAACTTTCTCCAAAAACAAAATAATTAGCAAGGCATGGCAGCATGCACCTGTTGTCCAGGAGGCTGAGGCAGAGGGATTGCCTTAGTCTACTCAGGAGGTTGAGATGGCAGTGAGCTGGCCTTGTGCCACCGCACTCCAACCTGGGTGATAGAATGAGGCCATGATTCACACACACACACACACACAAAATCAGAAGAAGATATAGGCTGCCAACAGACACATGAAAAAGTGCTCAGTCTCACTTATAATCAGAGAAATGCAAATCAAACCACATTGAGATACCACCTAACTTCAATGAGAATGGCCATCATTAATAACAAACAGCAACAGATGCTGGTGAGGATGCAGAGGAAAATGATCGCTTCTACACTGCTGGTGGGAATGTAAACTAGTGCAGCCTCTTTGGAAGACAATGTGGCAGTTTCTGAAAGAGCTAGAAATTGACCTTCCATATGACCCAGGAATTCCCCTGT
>NW_007158781.1:0-811 GCF_000164805.1 Carlito syrichta | reverse complement strand
CACAAGGATACTGGGTTGCCAGTACAGACCCTCAAATGTGCCTGGGACCCCTGCCCCACAACTGAGGCAGGTCTGCATGTGCTGGAGTAAGGTTTCAGCAGTTGCTGTGTGCGAACAGGGAAGCCAGAAGCCAGAGACCCATTTCAGGAGGCTGTGAGGGGTGGGACTATACTTGACCCAGGTCTGTAAACCCTTGGCACATGTTCCATTGTCTTACTGAACTTCTTTTACAAAAATCAAATTCAAAAATAAAATTATTTTTGCTCCTGCTAAATTATTTTTGCTCTGATCAAGACTGTGATCAAAGCATATTAACCAAGGCCCACTTCTGAGCATTTATCCAAGTAACCAGCCCTGTCTGGTGCCCAGGCTCTTAACTCATGATAGTGAACTCCACTTAGAATGGTCCTGACTGAAAAAATTGGTATTTTTTTTTAGTTTGGTGTGTGATTTGGGCACAAATGAATTTAACTGTTGACCTCCTGTTTAACTAGTGTTGCATGAAGGTAGTTTTACCATTACTAGATCATGAATTGAATTGTAATTGTCACTTATGCCTACCTTCCCTAGTTAAAGCTGAGCTCCTTTGAGTATAGGAGATTTTTCAGCTTCAGGTAGGCAGTAGCATATAAATATTTAGAAAAAAACAATGTTAAATAATAAAGATAAATATAGAGCTTTATAAAAAATGTGTCTTCTAGTCTGGGAGAAAGGTGTTATGATCTCATAATGCTTCCGAAAATGTATTATGAATACAGTATTTCTCTGTAGCTCTTCCAGGCTTTGCCTCTTTTCTCTTGGCCACCCCTTT
>NW_007158780.1:2609-12547 GCF_000164805.1 Carlito syrichta | reverse complement strand
TAAAGCACGCGAAGGAGCCGTTTATCTGCATTTGGTCGGGCTCTCGCCGTCGTCAGGCTGGAACGCAGGGTGGCAAGATCTCGGCCGGACGCACCCTTGACCTCCCGGGTTGGGGCGACTTCCGTCTCCGCCTCCCGAGCAGCTGGGACGACAGGCGCTCGCCACGATATCCGGCTCTTCTTTGGATTTTTTGGTAGGTAGAGACTGTCTCGCGATGTGCCCAGGCTGGTCTCGAACTCCAAGCTCAAGCGATCCTCCCACCTCAGCCTCCCAACGTAACGGAATTACAGGCGTGAGCCACTGCACTCGGTCAGATTTTTAAAATCTAGTGTTTGTGAAGGTTTCTTCGTTTGTATCAAGCTCGCCTTTTTTGGAGCGGCACAGCTTTTTGTTCCAGTCTCCCGTTATAGCTGAGGCAAAGACATCTTTTCTTGTACACTGTAGAAAGGTTTAAATTTAGGTAAAAAGCATTTGACGCAAAACCACGGCACACATTTGCTAATTCCTGTGGAATGACTGTTTTGATGTGTTAGCCTGTAGGGAGGGGAGACATAAGGGAGTTTCACTTAGATAATATATTAATTGATAATACCTTTAGTATTGACCAGTAAAATGAGTCAAGTTCTGGGCCAAGTACTTTACATGAATTAGCTCCAGAATATCCGCAGAAAGCCAGTGGGAAAGGAATTATTATTATTATTATTATTGTTAGAGACAGTCTCACCATATGCCTCAGTGGCAGGACATAGCTCACTGCAGTCTCAGATTCCTGGGCTCAGGTAATCTTCCCACCTCAGCCTCCGGAGTAGCTGGGATTACAGGTGTGTGCCACTGTGCCCAGCTTGGAACTCTTCTTATTTTATGGATGTGGAAACTGACTATAGAGGAGCCATGTGTCTTGCCCAGGGTTGCAATAGCTGGGGCTGTTTACTGCTACAGGGCTTCAGGTTGTCTTACAATTTGTAGGGCCCAGTGCAAAATGAAAATCCAGGACCCGTCATTCAAAAAGCAGGAAAAGTTTCTTCCATGGTGTCTCTTGACTTGTCATGGTGTTTTTAGTTATCATGTAATGTGGTGCTCCCTAAAGCACAAGGATACTGGGTTGCCAGTACAGACACTGAAACGTGCCTGGGACCCCTGCCCCACAACTGAGGCAGGTCTGCATGTGCTGGAGTAAGGTTTCAGCAGTTGCTGTGTGCGAACAGGGAAGCCAGAAGCCAGAGAACCCATTTCAGGAAGCTATGAGGGGTGGGACTATACTTGACCCAGGTCTGTAAGCCCTTGGCACATGTTCCATTGTCTTACTGAACTTCTTTTACAAAAATCAAATTCAAAAATAAAATTATTTTTGCTCCTGCTAAATTATTTTTGCTCTGATCAAGACTGTGATCAAAGCATATTAACCAAGGCCCACTTCTGAGCATTTATCCAAGTAACCAGCCCTGTCTGGTGCCCAGGCTCTTAACTCATGATAGTGAACTCCACTTAGAATGGTCCTGACTGAAAAAATTGGTATTTTTTTTTAGTTTGGTGTGTGATTTGGGCACAAATGAATTTAACTGTTGACCTCCTGTTTAACTAGTGTTGCATGAAGGTAGTTTTACCATTACTAGATCATGAATTGAATTGTAATTGTCACTTATGCCTACCTTCCCTAGTTAAAGCTGAGCTCCTTTGAGTATAGGAGATTTTTCAGCTTCAGGTAGGCAGTAGCATATAAATATTTAGAAAAAAACAATGTTAAATAATAAAGATAAATATAGAGCTTTATAAAAAATGTGTCTTCTAGTCTGGGAGAAAGGTGTTATGATCTCATAATGCTTCCGAAAATGTATTATGAATACAGTATTTCTCTGTAGCTCTTACAGGCTTTGCCTCTTTTCTCTTGGCCACCCCTTTTGCTCCCCAGCCCCTCAGTTCTCAGGCCACCACAGTCTCCTCAGGATCCACATTTGTTTTCCTCTTTTTCGTAGCACACGCTCTCTCCTTTGGCTAGGATGCTTCCCCTGCCACATCTGCTTTTCTCAAGCGATGCTTCTTAAGAGCAGGTCACATCCCATCCATCTCTTCTAAGAATTCTTTCAATAGCCCCCAAGAGAAGTTAATTTATTTCACCAGCATTTCTTACCTATAGTATTTGTGATTGTCTACTTTAACTTGAAATTCTTTGTGTACCAGCTATTTTTCATTAAAACCACTCAACTGCCTTAGATGCTTTTGTTTTTAAAGAGACTAGTATTTTTCCATTTTCACAATATTAATGTGGAATCATTTGTCCCATATGGATCACTTGCAAGTCCACCCACCTCCCTCTTTTGATGCTACAATCTCGCAAATTAATTTGTTTATAAAGGTAGTTCTTCTCACTTTCTCCCATTAAGTGATGCACATTTTCTCTAGTAATAGTAATGCGTTTGTATTAATCTGGCTGTAAGTTTCTCTAGAAAGCAATACTTCAAGACCTCTTTCTCTTATATTTTTAATCTGGATCAATTAAATTCTGTCACATGTATGGAATGACAAAGTCATTATTATTAAACTAGTTTGAGACCTTTTCCCTCTCTACTACAGTGATCTAATTAGTGGGACTAAGGGTCCACAAGCACATTATAAAAAGATTCAATTTCAAGTTTTTAAGTTTCAAGTTCCTCAAGAGTTTTTCAAGTCCTACTGTATTAGTCTGTTTGGGCTGCCGTAACCAAATATCACAGTCTGAGTAGCTTACGCAACAGAAATTTATTTCTCACAGTTTGGAGGCTAGACTCCAATATTAAGGTGCCATTAGGATTAGTGTCTGTCGAAGGCTCTCTTCTTGGCTTGCGGATAGCCACCTTCTTGCGGCTACATCTTTACACCGCCTTGCCTCTATGGAGGGCTCTATGGTGTCTTTTCCTCTTCTTATAATAGCACCAATCCATTAGGATCTCACCATTATTCATTTAGGTAACTTTAATTAATTCCCTAAAGGTTTCATCTCTAAATTGCATCACATTGGGAGTTAGAGCTTCAGCATATGAATTTGTGGGGTGGGGAGATGGCAAAAATTTAAGTCATAACACTCACTTTGAGAATTTGTCCATATTATCTCAAACAAAAGTAATCTTTTCCTTATTCATATGCTTGTACTGCAATTATTCTCATTTTTCACCTTTTCTAAATTGTAGTCATACATTCTTATATAACAACGAAACATGGATTTTCATAATTAGAATAAAATTAAGAAATAGACATAAATAAATGAACAAATGATTTTTGACAAAGTTGCAAAGGCAATTTGGTAAGGAAAAGGTAATTTTCTCAACAAATTTTGCTTGAATAGTTGAATATCTGTATGCAAAACACACACACACACACATACACCACTTTGACCCATATCTAACATTACATACAAAAACAACTCAGAATGGCATACACATTTAAATATAAACCTTAAATATTTAAAAGAAAACATAGGACGAACACTTTGTGACCTTGGGTTGGGAAAATATTTCTTGGGTGTCAGACCAAAAGCAGAATCCATATAAAAATATGTTGATAAGTTGGACTGAATGGACAACAAAATTTCTACTCTTTAAAAGCACAGTAGAGATAGTAAAAAGAGAAACCACATAGAAGAGAAACATTTTGAAAATTGCATGTTTTATAAAGGACTGTTATCTAGAATATATAATGAACTCTAACTTCAGTAACTTCAAAAAATGAACAAAAGATCTGAATTAATATTTAACTTAAAAAGATATATGGATATAGAAATATGTTCAACTGAAACCACAATGTGATCCCCTTACATACCTATTAGAACTTCTAAAATTAAAAATGTGACCATATCAATTGCTAGCTAGGATGTGGAGCAACTGGAACTCTCAAACATCATTGACTGGAATGTCAAATGGTACAACCGCTTAATAAGCAGCAGTTTCTCAAGAAGTTATAAATCAACCAGCTATGTGATATAGACTTTCTTTTGCTAGAGGAGAGGAAAATATTCTAATTATACAATTACATTAACAGAAATATAATTACCCCTTTTTCCAGTATTTAAAACTATTATTTTATTCTGTAGTATGATTACATTTGCTGAAATTTCCAAAACACTGCTAAGTAGTAATAGTACCCCTTACTTTTTCCTTATTTTAATGGGAATGACTTTAACATTTCACAATTTAAAATAATATTTTTGTGGTTTTTATGGTGGATAGTTTAATTAAATTCAGGTAATCTCCTTCCATTTTTCTAGATAATTTTTTTAGGGATAGAAATGGGATGAATGTTATCATTTACATTTTTAATTTCTATTGTTTTTATTATGTTGCTTCTCCCCCTTCCCCCTGTAATATGTTCTAATTATATTGTAGCTATTAGAAATTTATGGACCATTACTAAGAGGTGGTTGTAAGTCTACAACTTTTACCTAAATGAGTAGGAAAAAGAGAAGTTATCATTGGGAATCCTGTTATTTTTTTAAAAGCATGCCAGGCGCAGTGGTTCACGTCTATAATCTCAGCACTTTGGGAGACCGAGATGAGAGAATTGCCTGAGCTCATGGATTCAAGACCACGCTGGGCAGCTTGGCGAGACCTCATCCCTATAATAAATTTTTAAAGATTAACTGGGCGTGGTGGCGTGTGCCTGTAGTTCCAGCTACTCAGAAGGCTGAGGCAGAAGAATCACCTGATGCATGCCACTGCACTCCAGCCTGGGTGACAGAGTGATACTCCATCTCAAAAATAAATAAATAAATAAAGGCATGCCATTGACAACCATTAGTACTTGAGCCATTGTTAGTAATTCAATTCACAACAGATTGCAACAGGTCTGAATGTTTTGCCTACAATCCAGAACCATTGCAGCTGTATTTTTGTTCTGGCTCTATACTTTCAATCCTCTATCCCCTGGGTGGCAGTGTTGTTCTCCAAATTGCACATTGCATTTGAAATTGTAGATATTGAGGAAGGTGACCTAAATGAATTGAATGTAATAGCATTGAATAGAATTGAATGTAATAACATATTAGAAGGAAAGTAGATGGCTCTATCAGGTCTTATATTTCTTTAATGCCTAATATTAACACCTTAAAGTTTCAAAATTTAATTTTCAGCGAATCATTAGACAATAGAAAACCTCTAAGTGAAACACTAATACATTTATTTAAGATTCAATTTTTGCTACATATTTAACATTCAATATTTTGTATATGACAACCTAAGGCGTATAACTGACTACTGTATAAGATACAGGTAATTGGCAAGTCACTAAGTTAACATCTTTACTAAATCAATCCTCTAGCGGAATTTTTGCTTAAATTTTATTTGAATTTTTATGGAATGTCTTTCGATTTGTTACTTTACACCTTGGAAATCTAAAGAAAAGTTCTAGGAATTTTAGATATTAAACATTTTCAGTAGCCAGTTAATATCATATAGTTAAGTTATACAAAATTCAAAGTGAAGAGCAAACACTTAGCAACTTAACATTTTATCTAAGAGTTTGGAATAAGACTATTTGACATCAGATTTCAAATGTACCTCTTACTAGCTATGTGCTCCTGGGAAAATTATGTAAACGCTCTGTGCTTAAGTTTCCTTATTTGTAAAAATGGGACTGATAATCTATCCCCTAGGATTGTTGTGATGATTAAATGAAAACACAATATAGAGTTCTTGATGAATATTTACCCCTCAGTAATCTAAACTGCCGTTATTTTCATGATCTAATTTGATCTTGACAGTAACTTTGTGAGATAGGCAGGAATAAATGAGGAATTCATGTCTTATGAATAACTAATATGCTTAAGGCCATAAAGATAAGAAGGGGACAGCCTAAGTCTCTTGACATAAAAATCAATGGTGGCAGTTATATAATAGTTCCATTATATGAATGTATAAATTACATTAACAATTTGTGATCACTATATCATTCTTTCCCATTCACCTAATTATTTATTAATTGTTCAAAAATTGATGAACTAATACACTTTATAAACTATAAATCTCTTCATATATACAAATTATGTTTAAGAATTATTTGCTAATTAGCCCAAGATAGGCTCAAGATTATTGCAACAAAGCCTATAATAATTTAAAGCAAATTCAGAAAATGTTAAAACCCAGTTCAGATTCATTTTCAACATAGTGATTGGCTTTGATTCATTTCAATACACATTTTTGAGCATCTGTTTTGCAAAGCATTGAGCTAACTTCAGTAGGAGATGCAAAAATGATAAAGATATTGTCTGTATTCACCATGGACTTACAGAATAGTAACCTAAATATTTATAATAACAAAACAGACTGTATTAAATGCTTTAAGAAGAGTATAAAGTACTAGTGAAGTATTATAGGGGAGTGAAAAAGCAATTTGACTAGAAAGCTTTCTTAAAGATAGACTCTGAGTTTGATTTTGGAGGAAGGACAGCACTTCAACAGGAATCTATGGAATCACAGGAAACTTACCAGCAAAGGAAATTAGTTAGATAAATGTAAAACAATAAAAGACATTCTATTTTATAAATAGAATAGAGTTTCTAAAAGATTTTTTATGAATTCTTGAAGTTTCCAAAAACATTGTTAAGCATAGAAATTAAAATCTTTTCAATATCTTAAATATATTTCCCACACATTCTCCTCCTGAAAATGATAGTTCTTTTATTTATTTATTTATTTTTTGAGTTGGAGTCTCACTCCGTCGCCCAGACTGAAGCTACTGCAGCCTCACCTGCTGGACTCCGACGATCCTTCCGCCTCAGCCTTCCGAGTAGCCGGAATTACAGGCATGCGCTACCATGCCCGGCTGATTTTTTTTGATTTATTGTAGAGATGAGGTCTCACTGCCCAGGCGGGTTTCGAACCCACAGGCTCAGGCAATTCACTTACCTCAGCCTCCCAAAGGCGCGGGATTACAGGCTGAGCCACTGAGCCCGGCTATGATAGTTCTTTTAAGTTACCGAAAGTTTTAAACAGTGAAGCAAGGTCTATTGAAACAAGCAACAGAATTCATATCTCAATAGACTGGTAAAAGTGACTTTCAAAATACCTGTTAATTTATGGATCTGTAAATGACTTTAAAAGAAATCTTGCTACATTATATTTAAATATAAAGGCAGAAATTTGGGAGAGACTAAAGTCAATGGCATTGCGAAAGTTGATTATTTAAAATGTAGTCATTCATGTTATACTCAACTGGATTGGAGTTGGGAGGCCATGGGGCAGGGCACCCAGGTCCTTGTTCCAGGAACTGTTTTTTCAATTCAACAGAGACTACACAAGGATCTAACTGCAATTTTATTTTATTTTATTTTATTTACTTTTTTTTTTTTTGAGTTGGAGTCTCACTGTCGCCCAGACTGGAGTGCAGTGGCTGCTCCCGGCCACTGCAGCCTCGACCTGCTGGGCTCCGGCAATCCTTCTGCCTCAGCCTTCCGCATAGCCGGAATCACAGGCGCGCACCACCATGCCTGACTAATTTTTTTATTTATTGTAGAGATGAGGTCTCACCAAGTTGCCCAGGCAGTTCTCGAACCCGTGGGCTCAGGCAATCCACTCACCTCAGCCTCCCAAGGCGTGGGATTACAGGCTGAGTCACTGAGCCTGGTATAACTGCAATTTTAAGATTATCTCTTATCTAGTAACTGCTGCCACTCAACACTCAAAACTCAACAGCTCCTACAAGACCAATGCCAGTACCAATTAACTTCCTTCCAAAACAACTCTCGTAACCTCCTCTTTTCCTCAATAAAATAAGACTTTCAGGCAGTTTAAGTTTTAAGCAATTACCTCAGTTTTTTTTTATTATTTTTATTTTAAAATTGTGGGGTACAATTCAGGGCTAGGTATACAAATGTTCATTGTACAGGTATCCTTGTTGATGAGGTGTATCCCCCTTCTCCAGGCAGTTTCCCACTACTGTCAATTCCACCTCCCTGCCCCCCAACACCCCCTCAGTTTTCCACTACTGTCATTCCTTTTCGTATGAATTGCCTCAGTTTTAGTGTTAAGTTTTAATAATAAAAATGTTAACTTTAAAAAGCTTTTCACTTTGTCCTTTGGACACATCTGATTTGTGTGTCCCAATTGCAATTCTAATGCTTGCATATTATTGCCCAATAAACCTTTGTGTGGCGATTTGCCTCTAAACACTTTTATTTAAGGTTGACAGCAAAAAGCCTGCTCTGAGAGAACATTGTAAATTTGAACATGACTATCAAGGAGCAAAGGGTTTGTAGCAAATCTTTTGGGCCACTTCTTCATTAGGACCAAGAGAGTGAGGCAAGATGTATTGCCTGGGGAGGTGAAATTAGCAGGTCTCTTAGCCTCTCCTTGAAGAAATTCAGTGCAGCTTCTCTGGTAAGGAGTAGTGTTAGAGAAAGAAACTGTTATTTTGCCCAGTTCGTAGTCAAGCACTATTTGGGCTTCATCATTTTTCAGCTGTTGCTCAAGGCATTCACTGCACCTTGGTAACTTCCCCTGTTACTGCTCCACTAGAACTCTGCTTGTCAAGGTCACCAGTGGCCTCCTAGGTACTAAACTGAATTTCAGAGTTCTCTTGTACAAGATTATCATTCCAGTTCTTTGCCATTGGTTGATTGACCTGAATGTGTTTGGCTAGGCCAGTGACATCTTCTCTTGGTCACCCACATATGAGATTTGACAATTAAGTTTGCAAACTCGTCCTAGAACAAGTGCTACATAACTTGTGGTGGAATATCATTACCGTCACCTTTGAAGTGCTCCCATTGGAAAGCTATGCACCTATGCCAGTGACTAGTCCACCCATTAAAGTAATTTTGGAACTGTTTTTCTGGAATGACCATCAGAGCTCTTGTATTACTTTTGATGTCCTGAATATCATCAAAATGTCTTCCTTTCAATATTTCCTTCATCTTAGGGTAAAGAAAAAAGCTATTGGGGCCACATCAGATGAGTAGGGAGAATATAGCATACAGTTATATATTTACTGACTAAAAACTCCCTCACAGACAGTGCTGTGTGAGCTGGCACATTGTCATGATGCAAGAGCTGCTTTGGGACCATTTTTGCACACACCTTTCTAGAGCCAAGATTTTCAGTTCAGATTTTCCTGTTTCTCTATCAATGTTTATTTAGTCTGCTATGCTTCTCACAGTCAGCTGATGGTTTTGATGCACAAGTCAACACATTTTTGCAACGTTTTTATTAGTTTGGCTCATTACTGTCTATCCTTACCTCTTTTCATCAGTGACACTTTCTCTTCTCTCAGAAAAAAACTTTAATCTGTTTGTACACTGCTGCTTTCTTCATGGCATTATCCTCATAAACTTGGACTAACATATCCCTGATTTTACTTACATTCTTGCCAAGTTTAACAAGAAATTTGATGTTTGTTCATTGTGCTAATTGAAGCTTTGACATTCTCCCAACAGTATACAAAAACATGCAGCAACAATGAGTGCCACTTGGCAAGACACCACCACGAATCAACAGGATCACAGCTATGGGACACTGATATACCACGATTATGAAACCTTACTGAGTTGTTTGTACCATGATGCCAACATAGCACATGGTGACAAGTTCATGAACTTAGTTGTCAGATGTTTTGTATCGTAATTTAAGCTAGATCCCTTGCCAGGTAGTGGTCACTTCATGCCAGTCATTTTTGGACCTCACCTTAGCCACATGAGCACTTTGATTCAATAAAGAATTATCCAGCACAAATGTCTATAGTGACCAAGTTGAAAATCCCTTATGTATGCTCATGTGTAATACAATCAACTGCATAGTGTGGTGAAGAACTAAGGACTAGGTTGTGGAGAAGGACAGACTTTAGTATGGAAAATAGAGGGAGCCTTCATCTGCAGAAAATTTAAAATTAGTAATAATTCTGACTAAAAGTCAGTCTGCTTCTATTATTGCCATGTATTAGAAATTCTTAAAAAAAAAAAAAAGAAAAAGCAAGTCATG
>NW_007158780.1:0-2117 GCF_000164805.1 Carlito syrichta | reverse complement strand
CTTATTAACAGTGAAAAACTCCTAGGCTTATAGTAAATATATATTAAATCTTGCATAATATATAGCCAAAAGCATCAGGCATTCATTGCCAGATATTCTTATACATTATTCTGAAAACATGTTTGATGCATATCGTTAATTTATTTTAAAAGTTTGACATTTATTAAAAAAGATAAGTTTCATCATAAAAACAGATTTATTGAATTTCAACTTTGAATAAGTTCTAGAGGCATATTTTAAAGATATAAAAGAAAAACAAGATTTATTCTTACAAAATAAAAGTCTGAACATTTACCATAAGAAAGAAATGTATCATATTATAATACTATAAGAAAGGGATTGGCCGTAGGTGGAAACTGCTGGGGGTGGGTGGGGGGCATATAACATCAGTATGGGTAACTGATCTCAAACCAGGCAACGTTGGGGAAAAGGGGCCCACACTTTACCTGTATGATTACCGCTTGTATACCTAATCCTGAATTATACCCCACATCTTTAAAATAAATAAATTGAAAGTCAATTAAAAAAAGCAAAACAGTTATAAAAATGTCTTTATGTATAATCCATTATTAATATTTATGGTCTTACAATGAAAATCATAAACATTTTGAATTATGTATGTATGTATATATGTATTTAATTGTTTATTTTCGTTGAGGTCTCACTGTATCGCCTAGGCTGGAGGCACCATCATGGCTCACCACAGCCTCGAACTCCTGGGCTCAGAAGATCCTTCCGTCTCAGCTTCCTGAGTAGGTGGGACTGCATGTGTGTTCTACTATGCCTGGCCAAGTTTTTTGATTTTTTTGTAGAGACAAGGTCTTGCTATATTGCCTAGGCTAGTCTCAAACTCTTGGACTCTAACAATCCTCCCACCTCAACCTCCCCAGGTTCTGGGATTACAGGTGTGAGCCTCCATGCCTAGCCAATTTTTGGAACTTTAGAAGTTTTTACCAGTTAACCTATCTGGCCTTAACGTATTCTGAATTCCTGTTTGAGAATCACATTAATATTTTCAGTTCCTCATTCCAGCATAGATGGAACAATTCTATTTCTTCTTATTCTCGTTGGTTCCTCCTTAGAGCTGGATCTGTACTAGTGCTGCTGCTACTGGAGGAGCTGGAATCTGAGTTTGATTTAGAGGAGGAGAAAGAGATTGTAGAGGAGGCCAAAGATGATTGACTAGATAGGAGTTTTCATCAGTGTGAGGATGAGGTAAATAATTCTTCACTCCATGCTGGACAATCACCAGCTGAACTATCAAAGCTATTACTACTAGAACTCATTCCACTTTTAGACGTTTTATCCTTGGTCCATCTCTCTATGTTAGTTTCTCCCACGCTTTGTTGATAATGTTTTCTTTATCTTTTAAAGCTTTCTTTAGTTTTGCTATTCTTGAAGGCCTATGTAGTTATTTTCTTTTTCCTGTGTATTCATAAGTACACTGTCCAAATTCCAGGAATTTCTAACGTCTTACATGTTACTGATTTACTCTAGCTTGTCTCTAGACTGTGAGATGCATAGAACAGTTTTTTCTTTTTAAATAAATATATTAGTATAATTTTAAAAGTTCATTCTTTTTTGTATTCTAGCATTTAATTATTTTTCTACATAATTTTATATGCAAAGTTCAGGAAAATAACTTCACTGTGTGCTTTCTTTTTGGTCATTATTATTTGTTTCTTTCTGCTGTTTCAGAAAATAACTTTTTTTTTTTTGAGTTGGAGTCTCACTCTGTTGCCTAGACTGGAGTGCAGTGGCCGCTCCGACCACCGCAGCCTCAACCTGCTGGGCTCCGACGATCCTTCCACCTCAACCTTCCAAGTAGCTAGAACTACAGGCGTGCACTACCACGCCCCGCTAATTTTTTTTTTATTTATTATAGAGATGAGGTCTCACCAAGTTGCCCTGGTGGGTTTGAACCCACGGGTTCAGGCGATCCACTCACCTCAGGCTCCCAAAGCGCGGGATTACAGGCTGAGCCACCGAGCCCGGCTAAAATAACTTTTTAACGGGCTCGGTGGCTCAGCCTGTAATCCTCCGCCTTTGGGAGGCTGAGGTGAGTGGATCACCTGAGCCCGCGGGTTCAAGACCCGCCCGGGCAGCGAGACCTCATC
>NW_007158779.1:0-2091 GCF_000164805.1 Carlito syrichta | reverse complement strand
TTTAGCTATGCAATTAAGTCACCTGGCTAGACAGCTGGTCGCTAGTTAAGTCAGCTTGTTTAGTCAGTTGGCTAATCAGCTGGCTAGCTAGTTAAGTCAGTTCGTTAAGTCAGATGTCTAGTCAGCTGGCTATCTAGTTAAAAAGCTTGTTTCATGAGATGTGTAGCCATCTGGCTCGCTAGTTATCTCAGCTAGTTAACTCAGTTGGGTAGCTAGGCAGCTAGCTAGATAAGTCAACTTGATATGTCAGCTAGCTATGTAGTTAATACAGCTAGTTAAGTCTGCTAGCTATATGATAGCTAGCTAGGTAGCTAGCAAGTTGAATCAGCTAGTTTAGTCAGCTGGCTTGCTAGGTAGCTAGCTAGTTAAATCAGCTATTTAAGTCAGATGGGAAGCTAGTTAAGTCAGTTAGTTAAGTGAGCTGGAGAGCCAACTGCCAAGCAGGATAGCTAGTTCTAAGTCAGCTGGCTAGCCAGCAGGCTAGCTAGTTAGGTCACCTACTTAACTCAGCACGCTGGCCAGCAGTATAGCTAGGTAGTTAAGGAGTTAAGACAGCTTGCAAGCCAGTGAGCTATGTAGGTAGGTAGCTGGTTAACTCAGGTAGCTAGCCATCCAGCATCTAGCTATGACAGCTAGTTAAGTCAGCTAGCTTTCCAGCTGTATAGCTAGGTAGCTAGCTAGTTAATTCTGCTGGCTAGCTAGCTGTCTACTTCGTGAAGTCAGTTAGTTAAGTCAGCTGACTAGCCTGATGGCTAGCTACATAGCTAGGCAATTAAGTCATCTGGCTAACTGGCTGGCTATCTAGGTAGCTAGCTAGTTATGTCAGCCTTCTAGTAGGCTTGATAGCTAGTTATCTCACCTAGTAAAGTCAGCTGACTAGCCAGCTGGCTCACTTGGTAGTTGCTAGTTAACTCAGCTGTATAGACAGCTGACTAGCTACATAAATCACCTAGTTAATTCAGCTGGATAGCCAGTTGACTAGCTATGTAGCAAGCAAGTTTATTCGAATGGCTAGATAGCAGGAGAGCTAGTTAAGAAAGCTAGTTAAGTCAGCTGGCTAGCCAGCTCTCTAGCTAGGTAGTGACATAGTTGTCTGTTGCCTAGCCAGCTGGCTAGCTAATTAAGTCAGTTAGTTAAGTCACCTACTATCCAGGTGGCTAGAGAGGTAGAGAGCTACTTAAGTCAACTGACTAGCCAGCTTGCTAGCTAGGTAGCTAGCTAGTTATATCAGCTGTCTAGCCAGCTGGCTAGTTAGTTTAGTCACCTAGTTAAGTCAGCTTACTAGCCATCTGGCTCCCTAGGTAGTCTGTTAGTTAAATCAGCTGGCTACACAGCTGGCTAGCTAGATAAGTTAACTAGTTATTTCAGCTGGATAGTCAGCTGGCTAGCTATGTAGCAAGCTAGTTAATTCAACTGGCTAGAAAGCAGGCCACCCTGTTAAGACAGCTAGTTAAGTCAGCTGGCTAGCCAGCTGGCTGGCTAGTTATTGACCAAGTTAAGTCTGTTGGCTAGCCAGCTGGATAGTTAATTAAGTCAGCTAGATAAGTCAACTGGCTATCCAGGTGGCTAGATAGCTAGAGCACTAGTTAAGTCAGCTTGCTATCCAACTGAAAAAGTAGTTAAGTCAGCTAGTTTAGTCACCTGGTTGGCAAGCTGCCTAACTCGTTTATCAACTAGTTTAGTCAGGTGACTAACCAGCTGGATAGCTAGTTGTCCCCTCGTTAAGTCAGTTGGCTAGCCATCTCCCTTGCTAGTTAAAAATCTAGTTAATTCAGATGGCTAGACAGCAAGCTAGCCAGTTATTTCAGCTAATTTAATCAGCTGGCTATATAGGTAGCTAGTTAGTTAACTCAGCTAGTTATGCCAGCTAGCTAGCTTATGTCAGCTAGTTATGTTGACTTTCTAGCAAGGTAACTAGCTAGGTAGCTGGCTAGTTATTTCAGCTAGTAAATTGAGCTGACTAGCTAGGTAGTTAGCAAGTTAGGTCAGCTGGCTAGCTAGTTAAATCAGGTAGTTAAGTCAGCAGGCTACCCAGCTGCCTAGTTGGGTAGCTATCTAGTTAAGTCAACTGGCAAGCCAGCTGGCCAGCTA
>NW_007158778.1:0-698 GCF_000164805.1 Carlito syrichta | reverse complement strand
CCTGCAGCTTGTTTCAAAATTTAAGAGATAGATTTCGAAGCCAAATTCAGCACTTTGGATCAATGCCCGAAAGGGAGGAAAACCTTCGGGCAACTCCTAATGGACCTGCATGGTGTTGGTGGCTTCTAGCAGTTCTTCCTGTAGATCCCCGCTACCAGCTGTCAGTTTTGTCAATGAAGTCTTTGAAAGAACAGTTGACAAAGATACAGCATATACTAACCTATTTTTCTAGAGACCAATCTAAGTAACTAACTGCTTGGATGTTCCTTTACAGTTACCCCAGTCTGGCTGTGTTGATGGCCAGATTGTCCGCTGCCTTTGCACATCCAGTGCTGGTTTCAGAAATGTAATGAAACTTTTTTTTTCTTCAGCCTCCTGAATCATGTGGTTCTGCAAATGAATACCTTCAACTAGGATTTGGACCACTAAGAACTTGCACAGAACAACACACGCTGAATGTGTGTTAAACCTCTACATTGTGATGAAGTTGCACGATGTACTATATTCTAAAATGAAATAAGAACTCTGTGTATGTCTATGGCATGTGTGTGTGTACACATGTGTATGTGCGCGTGTGCGTGTGTGGGTAGTGTGTGTGTGCATCTTCTCTGGCTTTAAAATTTTTAAAGAAAAAAAAGCCATAGAGAGCAAACTTGCTGAGGGTCATTTCTTGCCCAAGTTTACAACATAGTGACACA
>NW_007158777.1:0-498 GCF_000164805.1 Carlito syrichta | reverse complement strand
AAAAAAAAGCCATAGAGAGCATAACTTGCTGAGGGTCATTTCTTGCCCAAGTTTACAACATAACGACACAAGTTTTTCAAATTGAATTTGCCTCAGATGTATCTGTCCTAATGCTTACATTTGCACAAGTATGTAAAATAGAGAATTGAGTATCCTTCTCCATTGGAAATACTGCTCTTGCTGAATTGTCTTGACCATTGACTATGACACAGTTTCTTATTTATGTAAATATTTGCATCACAGTAGCTGCCAGGCATTGGATGCAGAACCTAGAGCCAGTTTTCAGGAACAATTGTCAACCTGACATGGTACTGTGCATCTAGTCATAAGACACTTAAAACTGTGAAAATATGGTTTACATTTAATTGTATATAGAGGTAAATGGAGAACTCAACTCAGTACCAGGTAATTTGTGCACTTTAGGGGGCTTTTCACATTAACTGCCCATCTATGTAATTTATAATTTGACATGATGTGTGTGTTTTAAAAAACGACATA
>NW_007158776.1:0-2695 GCF_000164805.1 Carlito syrichta | reverse complement strand
TGATGGCTTACCTGGAACCGGCACCCAGAGGGTGGCTGCCTTGAGTGCGGGGGCTCACAGGCCAACCCGCCCAATTGACAGGTAAGGCCTGCAGCAGGGTAGCAGCTGGTGCCCTGAGGTGGGTGTTTTGAGTCTGAATGAGGCTGAAGGGTGAGCTTTCTGGGCTGGGGCTTCAGCCCGGGGAAGGGAGCCCTCAAGCTGGGGGTGGGGGGCAGGCCCCGAGAAGCAGAAGCAGGAATCGCAGCCCGGATGCCCTGCCCACCTCTCCCAAACCCCAGAGAGGGAGCAGGAGCCCAGAAAAGACTCAGAGAGACTCAGAGAGGCCACGTCCCTTAAGTGCTACAGTGGAATCTGCACCCGGGGGTGGACTCTGCTTACCTACCACACCAGCCTTGTCATAAGTAAGGGATGAATGAACAAACGAGTAAGTGGAGGCAGCCGAAGCCCAGAGAGGGTAAGGGACATGGTGAAGCACACATGGGACCAGACTCCCCATCCAGTGCTCTTCCAGGCCAAGCCAGCCCACTGACACAGGGATGATGCCAAGGGGAAATGGGCCCACAGTGCCTCCCCCAACCCTTGGCTGGCCCGCTGGCTGTGCCCGTGTGAGTAGCTCACCCCGGAACTCCTCGTCAGTCAGGCGCTTCTTGTGAGTCAGCAAGAAGGGGAGCAACCCGTCCAGGTCAGCAGTGGAGCCCCGGGACACGATGTCAAAGAGGATGGGCCGGTTGAAGACTTTGAGGATGAGAGGCGGCTGGGGTGCAGGGGCTTTGGGACTCTGCGGCTGCTTCCTGGAGAGGGTGGGGAAGTAGGGCGATTGGAGGGCTGTCTTCTGCCTGCCCAGTGTTCTGGCCTTAGAGACCCAGGGATTGGGGCGGTGGGTGGGGCATTGAAGCCTAGGCAGGCACAGCTGGAAACACCAGGGAATGTTTTATCCAGCAAACTATATCTAGTACCCACTGTGTGTTGGGTGGAGGCAGACAAGTGGAAGAAGACATACAAGCCTGTCCATCCACCCTTCTTCCCAAACATCCACCCTTCTACCCCCCCATCCATCCCTCCATCCATCCATGCACTCCTCAACTCATCCATCCATCCATCCACTCACTCATCCATCCATCTACTCATCGATTCAATCAACGCACCCGTCCATCCACCCAAACATCTATCCCCCATCCATCCATTCATCCATCCACCCATCTGCTCATCAACTCATCCATCCACGTACCCGTCCATACATCGATCCATCCATCCAATCATCCACTCACCCATCCATCCATGCATGCATCCATCCATGCATGCACCCACCCTGTTCATACATCTGTTCATCCATCCATGCATCCACCCACCCATCTATTCACCATGCATCTAGTGTCCGTTCGATCATCCATCCACCCACCCATCCACTCATCCATCCAGCCACTCACCCATCCATCCATCCCTTCATCCATCCATCTGTTTCACTCATCTGCTCACCCATCCACCCATACACTCATTCACCCATCCATCCGTCTACTCGCCCACCCATCTACCCATTCATTATTCATTCACCTATCCATCCACCCACTCATCTACCCACCCATTAGTCTAATGCAGAGACTAATGCAGAGACTGAAATAAACAAAGACAGAGAGAAAATGAGCAGCAGACTATACCATACAGCATCTAATTCATTAATTCCATAACTCACTCATTAATTTATTCATTCAACAAAGATTTGAGACAAATGAGGCCATGCTCATAGGTACTTGCCCAGGGCCGAACCCTAAACCCTCAATATATGTTAGTACCTCAATTAGTGAGCATCTACTGTGAGTGCAGAGCTTGTATGTGCATGGGAGGAATGCTGAGACACAGAGGCAGGGGAAGAAAGACACAATACACAGAGGACTGGGGGAGGAGAGGAAACGGAGAGAGGACATAAGGGAACAGTCACTGAGAGGAGGGCTTGGAGACACTCATTCAGTCAACAAACATTAACTGAGCACCTATTGTGTGCTAGGCTCTGAGAGAGAAAGAGGCAGCCTGGGGCCACCATGAAGGTAGAAATCCTCCCTCTCTGCCACGTTCTCACCCAGCCCGGTGCCTGGCACATCTCAGGGTGCATAAGAATCTGTTCAACGAGTAAGAGGTTAGAGGGAAAGAGAAAGACAGAGGCCAAGAGTCTGTGAGGAGGAAGAGGGGAGAGGAAGGAAACAGATATTAAACTCTGACAAGAGGAGGTGGGGCCAGAAGGGAGAGGGATGCAGCCAGGATGGAGGCCAGGGCAGGCTGTGGAGGCAGACAGGGCAGGGCTGTGAGGCGGAGAAGCTGGAGTCTGGCTGCACCCAGCCAGCCTCGCGATGGGAAGGGGACAGCCACTCTCCCTCCTTCCTCTGCACAGGGCCCAGACTCTCCATCTCAGGGCAGGTGCCACAAAAGGGGGTCTTTGGCATCTGTGGTCGGGTAAGGGGTGCCCTCCTGCCAAAGGGGCACAGAGACTGGCACAGCCTTTAACGGGGACACCTGGGAAGCCCCCACTTTACCTGCTCCTGAGCCAAAAGATAAAAAGAATACTGCCCAGCCAGACCCGACTGAGGCAGCCTTCAGGGTCTCTGAAGACCTCAGCCCATGAAGCTGCACCCCAGTTCAATCACAGCCTCTCAAAACCTCCAGCTCCGACTGCCTCGAGTGGGGGGTTTGAGGGCTTAAAGGA
>NW_007158775.1:0-613 GCF_000164805.1 Carlito syrichta | reverse complement strand
ACACCTGGGAAGCCCCCACTTTACCTGCTCCTGAGCCAAAAGATAAAAAGAATACTGCCCAGCCAGACCCGACTGAGGCAGCCTTCAGGGTCTCTGAAGACCTCAGCCCATGAAGCTGCACCCCAGTTCAATCACAGCCTCTCAAAACCTCCAGCTCCGACTGCCTCGAGTGGGGGGTTTGAGGGCTTAAAGGAGGGGCTGGGGAGACAGAGACCATCAGCTTCTAGCAAGACCGTGGAGGGGGGACACGGGCGCTACATTCCTGGCCTCAGTTTCTACCTCTAAGCAGGGGCGGTACGGGGTGTCCCGCAGCCTGCAGACGACTGTGAGGCCCTGCTCCTTGGACTCGTCTCTAGAGCCTCCCCCGTCTCAGGCCTTGTGTTCACGTTTCTCTCCACCTGGAACACCCTGCCCTCTCTCTGCAGCTGCCCTTCTCAGCCCTTAGCTTTGGGCTTAAATGTCAATCCCTCAAGAAGCCCTCCTGAACCACCTTCCTGTATCTGCCCCCTTCGACCTCAGCACTTCCCCCAACTCAAACTGTACGTTCATGTGCTCATTTACTGACTTCCTGCCTGTCTCACCCCCCAAACTGAAGGGGCCACCTGAGTAGGGG
>NW_007158774.1:0-12676 GCF_000164805.1 Carlito syrichta | reverse complement strand
GACTGTGAGGCCCTGCTCCTTGGACTCGTCTCTAGAGCCTCCCCCGTCTCAGGCCTTGTGTTCACGTTTCTCTCCACCTGGAACACCCTGCCCTCTCTCTGCAGCTGCCCTTCTCAGCCCTTAGCTTTGGGCTTAAATGTCAATCCCTCAAGAAGCCCTCCTGAACCACCTTCCCATATCTGCCCCCTTCGGCCTCAGCACTTCCCCCAACTCAAACTGTACATTCATGTGCTCATTTACTGACTTCCTGCCTGTCTCACCCCCCAAACTGAAGGGGCCACCTGAGTAGGGGCGGAATCTGGTCTGGCTTACCCCGGAGCCCCAGAGCCAACCCCACTGCCTGGCATGTAGTGGGCACTCTAGAAATAGCCACAAAGGCATCAGTGAGTTTGTGAAGAACGGGGCCAGTTCCCAACCAAGCAAGGACTGAGGAGGTGGGTGGTCCATCTGGGGCGTGCATGAGTCTGTGAGCAGCAAGGGGGAGAGAGGAGGGCCAGGCAGCTCCAGACATCAGGACCCTGCTCCACGACATACACGGGGCACGGGACGGGGGGAGGTGGGTGGTGCTCAGGGAGCAGTTGAGGAAGGGGGCTGGTTTCCAAGTCTGGTCAATTCAGGGCACACTGGGGACAGCAGCGTGGGGACTGAGAAAGCATCGTAACCTGTACTTGCTCAGCAGAAGCAGGGCCTTGAGAGGAGACGGTCAGGAGATGGGGAGCCCCACTCCCTTGCCCAAATGGCCAAAAGCATGGGCAGTCCCTGGGCTCCCTAAAGGATCAGGAGGGAGGCCTCAACCTCACAAGGCAGGTCTGCAGGTGGCAGACACTGAACTAGGGTGTCACACTGGAAACAGCCCAGGGGCCTGGGTTTGCAGAGAGTCTGGAGTCCAGGCTGCAAGACTCAGCTCAGCAGAACCCACTGCGGGGAGCATGGGTGGCTGGCTGGCTGGATGGATGGAGAATTGATGGATGGATAAATAGAGGGAGGATGGATGGATGAATGAATCGATGGATGGGTGGATGAATAGATGGATTGATGGATGGGGGATGGATAGATGGAGGATAAAAGATAGAAGATGGAAGGATGGATGAATCGATGGATTGGTGGGAGGGTGGATGGATAAATGGGTGGATGAGTGGATGGATGGAGGGGTGCATGGGTGGATGAATATATGGGTGGGTGAATGGATGGGTGGGTGGGTGGATGCAGTACAGAAGGGGAGACCCCTGGACGGGGGGCTGGAGGCACCATGTCCCCAGCTAGGCCTGGCATAGAATGCCCATAAGGGGCCACACACCACTACCCCTTTGGGACTTCTCTCCATTTTCCTCTTCTTTCAGCAAGGCCTCCTTCATGGGGGATAAGGGACTAATGACTTGGGGCTTCCAAATCTCCCCAGGAAAGGTCCTGGAACGAAGATGATGCTTGGAGAAGATCCAGAAGGGGCAACTGGGTGTCTGCCAGGAGGAGAAGGTGCAGGGACAGATGCATAGAGGGCGGTGGACGGAAAAAGGAAGGGATGGGTGAACGAGTCTGTGACGAAGCAGACAAAGGAGTGAATGGACACAGGGAGGGGCAGAGGGCTGGATGAATGAGCTGGGCGTCAGAAGAGAGGAAGGAAAGAGGGAGGAAGGGCAGCAGCCGAGCCACCAAGCGTCGGAAATGGATGCATGAGTGATGAGTAGCCCGAAGGAAGCGGAGTGCCTGGATGAGCAGAAGCAGCGGGTAGACCCGAGGGAGAAAGGACATCTGGATGTGCACATGGAGGATGAACAGAGGGTTGGTTGTATGGGCGTGTGGCTGGACACGTAGGCGACAGATGGACAGGTGGGTAAATGGATATTGGCACGGGTGGATAGACTGGGCAGGTGGATGGACAAGTGGAAAGATGGGCAGATGGATGAATGGAGGATCCGATGGACGGGTAAGCAGATATGTAAACAAGAGGACAATAATGAACAAATGGAAGCTTGGTTGTGTGGGTGGGTGGATGGACAGACAAGTAGTAGCTGGGTGGGGGGACATATGGGTAGGTGGATGTACAGGTGGATTAAAAAGCATATGGATAAGTAAAGAGAGAGAAGAATAAGTCATTGTATAACTAAGTGGGTGGAAGGGAAATGAGTGAATAACTGGGTGGGGTGGGTGGGTAGATGGATGGATGATAAGTGGACGGATGACTAGACAAGTATCCTACGGGTGGACAGATGGATGGCTGGCTGGATGGATGGAGAATAGATGGAAGGATAAATAGAGGGAGGATGAATGGATGGATGGATGGATGGATGGATGGGTGGAGGAATAGAGGGATTGATGGATGGAGGATGGATGAATGGAGGATGGATAGATGGAAGGTAAATGATAGAAGATGGAAGGATGGATGGGTGATCGATGGATGGGTGGGTGAGTGGATAAATGGGTGGATGAGTGGATGGATGGATGGAGGGGTGCATGGGTGGATGAGTACATGGTGGGTGGGTGGGTGGATGCAGTTCAGAGGGGGAGGCCCCTGGCCAGGCAGCCGGCAATACTCACTCTACGACCTTCTTCCTCCTCCGCTTGTTGTCACTGGGGTGGTGGCGATAGGTGCCGTAGTCGAAGAGAGAGTCCATGGGCGCTTTCTTGGGCCCCGGCACCACCGAGGACTCATACAGGGTGAACTCCAGCAGGTCGATGGGGTTGGGCACCCCCTTGCGGAAGGCACCCTGGAACTTCATGCGCAGGTTCGGCCGCCCATCGCCTGGGCCGCCTGAACCGGCAGGACGGCCAGCATCAGCCGGCGAGGGTGCGGGGGAGCCGTCCTCCCCCTCAAACAGGTTGGCCAGGGAGGAGAGGGGGAAGGCCTCCCCGCCAGGAGTGCCACTCTCATCTCCAGGGGCCTCAGCCGCCTCCCCGGGCCCTGGACGGGGGCCTTCACTGGGATCCGTCATGCTGGCCCAGACCCGTCTGCACTGCGCAGGCTGCAAGGGAATGAGGGAGCACTGAGGCAGGGCCCCGCCAGAGGCAGGGGTGCCAGGGGGCCCCCTCCCACGTGGACAAGCGGCACCACAGCCAGCTGCTTCAAAGCCACCGTTGTAATGACAGGGGAGCGGGGCAGCCACTCCCAGATGCGGTTGGCTGCCAGCCCCCGGCAGGAGCTGCAACAGGAGCCTCTTTCAGGAACCGGGAAACAAGCTGGGCGTTCGCTGGAAGAGGAGGGGCCGCAGAGCCACGCTGGAACCCTTGACCTGGACTGCCGATGGCCAAGCCAGCCTCGGGCCCCAGGGAGCAGCGTTCCAATCCAGACTCCATGCGGAGCCGCTGCATGACTGGGCAGGTTGACATTCCACAGCCCCGGTGTTCTCATCGGTTCCACGGGGATTCTGGCCTCGGGGGAAGGACGTGCCTTCCAGGGGCCAGGGCAACGCCTGGCACAGCTGGCACCTACTAAAGCAGAGCCGTGAACCGTGTGCCTGAGGCACGGGGGTGCTGAGAAAATGCAGGGAAGCCTGCTGTGGGGCCAGCAGCCCTGTTTCTTCCTCTACAATCCCCATTTTACAGAATGGGAAACTGAGGCTCCTGGACACCCCCTGGCTTCCCACAGTGCACAGACTCTGCTCCTCAGAGCAAAATGCTGATCGTCCCCTTTGCCTGGTGAACTCCTACCCACCTGTGTGCTGACTGGATTGTCCCTACCTCCGGGAAGCCCTCCCTGACCCTCCTAGGCGCTCTCTCAAGCTCCGTGCCACTCTCCTTGGTGGCTTCATCCTGGGTGTTCGCGGGATAGTTAGTTCCCAGGCTGCAGGCACTAGGAGCCAGGGAATGTCTCTGTTCCATCCACGCGAGTCCCCACATGCACAAACAACTTTACGACAAAGGTGCCCTTCTTCCCATTTCTCAGTCGTGAAAAATGGGGCTTCAAGAGGGGCAGTCACACAGCGTGCAGGGAGAAGAGCTGGACTTCAACCAGGCACCTCTGGCCGCCCGGCCCGATGCCAAGCAAGGAGCAGGGACAAGGGAGGGCCCAGGCCCTGCTGGCTGGCCGTGGGCCCTGCCCTCTGCAGCATGCTGCTGGCCGGAGGCGGTTTCCTGGAACTCTTGCCTTCCTGCCCGGGAGGCAGGGGCATGTCTGAAACGCCCTCTCTTGTATGTCTCCCCCAGCCCAGCACATGTGTAGAAAAATAAACCGACTCCCACTTTGTTTGTTCTGTGGCTGCTGGGAGGGAAGGCTTGGACCTCCCTTGGTGTGTGCAGGGGAACACACAGAGGGTCGGAGCTCCTGCCAGGGACTGGCAACCCTCTGGACACCGGGGGAGACAGAGAGTCTGGACTCTGGAGTCATTCAGGCCGGAGTTCTAATCCCAGCTCTGCTATTTTCATGTACTATGACCTCAGGCAAGTCACCAGAGCTCCCTGAGCCTCAGTTTCCTCCTATGCAAAAGGGGTGCAACTAAAGCAGCTTCTTCATAGGGTTGCAGGCTGTAATCAATGAGATCAGTCATACCCAGTGCCACCTCCATGATTAAATTGGGGGTGTCAGTTATTATAACCAAAGGAGAAAGGAAGGATTAGGAGCACAGGTTCTGAAGTCAAATAAACCCAGTTCCTGTCTCGGCCCTGGTAATTAGCAACTGTGTGACCTCGGGTCAATCACTTCCTCTCTCTGGGTCTTGGCCTTCCCACCCCTAACACTGGGGTGACCACTTCTCCTCCTAGGGTCCTCTGTGCCAGCGCCTAGTAGGACCTCTGGAGATATCGGGTCCCGTCCACCTGCCAGGTGGAAAGGGGAGACCTGGGTCCTCGGCCCCTTGTGGTAACCACGTGAGTTGGGCCTTTGCTCTGTAGGCATGGGGGGGGCAGGTTGTAGGGGTGCAGGCACCGAGGGGGCAGACTAGACGCTTCCAGGCACAGCCCAGTCCACCTCCTTGGGGACGGCAAGGTCAGTGGACTAGGAGGCATCTCCGTTTTGTCCCTGTTGATGATCCCCTCCTAATCATGCGTACCTCACCCTGGCACCCCTCAGGACCCAAAGGGATCCCCGTCCCACCTCAGGTAACTCCTGAAGCCAGAAAAGGCAGCCAGGAGGGTCCCTCTAACCCATCACCATGCCTGCGCTCCCTTCCCCCAAGGAACCCCAACCCGGAGAGCACCCCGAGTTCCTGGGGGCTCCAAAGTGGGGGGGATCTAGAGCCAGCCAGGTTTGGATTCAAATCCGCCCCTAATCTCACTGGCTGCTGCATAGCCTTGGGCAGGTCACATGGTGATCACCATTAGCATTCTAACTAGAATGAAGTAAGAGTTAGGAGGTAAATCGCCATCATCTCTGTGCTGTGGAGCCTTGCTGAGGCGGGTGCGGGTCTAAGCGCCTTACACACGCAACCCATCCAGTCCCCACTGCCACTCCAAGCCAGTGGTTCTCACGGGGTGGGGGGGCAGTTCTGCCCCCAGGGACATCCAGCCATGTCTCATGACAAGTTTGGTTGGGGAAGAAAGAGCTACTGGCATCTAGTGGGTCAAAGCGAGGAATGCCACTAGACATCCTACATGCACAGGACAGCCCCAGACAACAAAGAATGATCCAGCCCCAGATGTCACTAATGCCGAGACAGAGAAATCTGCCCGGGAGGTGGGTGCTACTATCATTCCCGTTTTACAGATGAGGACACTGAGGCTCAGAGAGGTTAAGCGACTTGCCTGAGCCACACAGCAGGCTAGTGACAGAGCCAGGACTGAAATACGTGCCATTGGCGGCAGCGTCTGGGCTCCCTGCACCCTCCCCCAGTTGGCTGGGCACGTCCTGGGTGCTGGGCACTACACCCAGCCCTTAGAGTTCAAGCTTCACCACCATTCCAGGAGGTAAGGACGGGTACCATCATTCAATTCTAACCTCTCTGACCTCTCATCTCTCTCTCTTGTTGTAAAAAGGGCTTGCAACCCTAGACCCTACCTCATAGGGATTCAGTGGCATAAAGCAGTCAAGTGTCTCTAGGGCACTACTGCTTTTTTAAAAAAGAATTTGGTTGTTTGAGTTGGAGTCTCACTCTTGCCCAGGCTGGAATGCAGTGGCACAATCACTGCTGACTGCAGCCTCGACCACCTGGACTCAGGCAATCCTTCTGCCTCAGCCTCCTGAGTAGCTGGGACTACAGAAACACACTGTCATGCCAGGCTAATTTTTGTTTTGTTTTTGCGTTTCTTAGAGACAGGGTCTTGCTATGTTCCCCAGGCTGGTCTCAGACTCCTGGGCTCAAGCGATCCTCTCGTATTGGTCTCCCAAAGTACTAGAATTTCAGGTGTGAGCCACAGTGCCTGGCTTCTACTAAAATATTTGGTGTCAGTTCTTGTCAAACGAAGGGGGGACCCAAGAAAACCTGGAATTTATTTGTAAAAAATCATGTATTCATTGTTACATGTTTAAACTCCATTACCTTCAAAGCACTCTCCATGTGATGCAATACACCTATCAAGATGCTTTTTCCCCTGCTTAAAACAGTTTTGAACTCATCAATTTTGATGTCTTTTAGTGTTTCTGCCCATTTTTGTCCCACCTTTTCCATACTGGCAAAACATTTCCCTTCTAGGACTTTTTTCATCTGAGGAAATAAAAAAAAAGTCATTTGGGGAGAGATCCTGTGAATAGGGAGGGTGGGGCACAGGGGTCATTGCTGTTTGGGGTCCAAAACGCCTGAATACTCAGCATGGTGTGGGCAGGCGCACTCACAAGTCATCCATCACGAAACGGGTAAATGTGTTGAAACAGTCTCAAAAAAAAATTCACTGAAGCCGAACGCAGCCTCTCACACAACACTAGTTTGCCCGCTGATGCTGATGGGGTCCTAGAACACTCACCTAGTGGCTAAGTCTGTATTACAAGGGACCTGCCCTCCAAACAATAATTCTGAGTTTTCCGGGTCCCCCTTGTATATCGTCATCACCATCACCACTACAGCACGGTCCTGGCCAGCCTGTCCCCCCTCCCTACCTGCCCCCACATGTAACAGTACTGCAGGCTGACACTTTACCACCCATGCTGAAATCCACCGAGCCCACCCACCCCAGCCTCTCCTACATTTAGACCCCCAGGAAGCCGGTAAGCAAGGTTAGGCTATCGCTTCCATTTCCCAGCTGAAGAAGCTGAGACTCCAAGAAGCCACCCGGGGAGCAAATGGCCTAGGAGACTTCTGGACTCCATACCCTGGGCTCCTTCCACGTCACACCACCCAAGAGTGCGGACTCACCACCTCACATGGGCGCGCAAGTGTATGCATGTGTACGCCTGCCCACACAGACACATGTGCACACACATACACACACACACAGTCGGCTCTGTTGCTCTGTGGCCGTTCCCAAACACTGCCCTGTTCTCTGTGGTCAGGGAAAGAGTTCACTCCCTGTTCTAATTTGCCCCGAAGGCTGTTATTACACATTCCAAACTCACGCTAGCCTGAGGAGGAGGAGGGGGCTTGGGTGGGGAGAGAGGCTGAGAGCCATGGGTCTGCATGTGTCTCCTCTGCGTGTGGCTGTCGTGCCCATTTTTTCCTGTCCCTTTCCATGTGTGGGTGCAGTGTGTGTGCCCACGGTGCACGGTCCTGGCGGGGCCCAAAAAGGCTCGCGGACACCTCCTGCCACGAGTGTCTCTGCGGTGAGCAGGCAGCTCCCAGTTGGCACCAGGCGTGCATCGGGGCACAACCAAGGATGCTCCTGCGTGAGTGTGAACCTGCCCACACGTTGACGATTTCACACCCGCGTCCATTCAGGGCAGCAGATGTTGAATGTTTGCTTTAAGCAGCCAAATTATTTATTTGAATATGGGTTCCCAACTGCAGTCCACACACAGACGGTAGTTGTGGCAGGATGGACAGAGGAAGAATCTGAATCTCAGGGCCCAAGGAGCAGGCAGAGAACCAGTCATCTATGCATTCACTGCTCCAGTTTATTGAGCACCTACTGCATGTCAGGCACTGCGCTTGACACTGGGGCGACGGAGGGGGACAAAAAGGATTAAAATCCCTCCTGGGTTCACCTTCCAGCAGGGAAACAGAATAAACTCGACAAACCAAGGGGCAGAGGCACACCCAGTAGTATTAAGAGCTATGTAGGCTGGGCTCGGTGGCTCAAGCCAGTAATCCCAGCACTTTGGGAGGCCGAGGTGAGGGGATTGCCTGAGCCCACGGGTTCGAGAAAAGCCTGGGCAACTTGGCGGGACCTCTTCTCTACAATAAACAATCAAAAAATTAGCCAGGCATGCATGTAGCGCATACCTGTAGTTCCAGCTACTTGGAAGGCTGAGGCGGAAGGATCACCGGAGCCCAGCAGGTAGAGGCTACAATGGCCATGAGTGCACCACTGCCCTCCAGCCTGGGTGACGGAGTGAGACTCCAACTCAAAAATAAATAAAAAATACAAAAAAAGAGCTGGGCAGACCAGAAGGGCTCAAGAGTGGCCGAGATGAGGGGTGCGAGGGTCCCAGGCCGGTGAGCCGAGGTCCCAAGCCTCCTTTTCTGCCCTAGACAAAGGCACCAGGCTTTCCGAGAGCATAGTATTCTGTCCTCACGCTCCCCAAAGACAGTGAAGCACTGAGCATTTTGACATCAGACAGGCAAGGGTTCCGGTCCCAGGCCCACCACTCACTAGCTGTGTGAGCTCGAGCAATTCATCCAGCCTCTCTGCGCTCCCCTTTCCGCTCTTGCCCGCAGGGACCTAAGTAGGTTGTTGGGAGAAGCATGGCAAGCCAGCCAAGGGCATGGTACAGAGGCCGCCCTCCACCAACGGCAGAGAGAAGACAGGCATCTCTGGAAATCCCTCGTTCAAGGAGGTCTCCGGCCCCATCCCCCGGCTCATGGAGGGCGGGAGAAGGAAGCAGGGCCCGGTGCTCAGGGTTATGCGCGGCTTTGCCTGATCTCATGGAAATCCTGGTACGTATTTGTCAAATCCCATCCTCCTGATTACATGACCAGGGAAAGCGGCTTAAATCTGGGGGCAAGTCTGGGCGCGCAGGGCTGCGCCACCCGGGGGGAAGGATTCCAGGGAACTGGTTTCTCCCAGTTCCTTCCCGTTCTGGGCATCCGCAGAGGGCCACCTGCTTGCAGGGCACCAGGGGGGACACAGAAGAGCAGAGCCTCAGAGGACTCGCAACTAAGACGACTTCCCCCTTCCAGGCCTGTGCCCGGGCTGTTCCCTCTGCCGGGGATGCCCTTGCCTCGCCAGCTGGCTCCCACCTAAGTGGCACTTTCTCTGAAAAGCAACCCCCTCACCCCCCGCCCAAATCTGCTCCCTCTCTGTTCACTCTTGGAGCAACACGTGCTTCCCTTTTCTAGCACTTCTCGTGATTTAACTTTCACATTTACTTTTTTTATAGAGAGAGAGGGAGATAGGATCTTGCTATGTTGCCCAGGCTGGTCTCAAACTCATGGCCTCCGGGGCTCCTCCTGCCTCGCCCTTTCAGAGCACTGGGATTACAGGCATGAGCCACTGTGCCCGGCCCATTTACTTATTCCTTTACTCTCCTTCTGCCTTCCCCTCTAGGCTTAGATCCAAGCAGTAGGGACTGTTTTGTGTCTCTGTGTCCCAGCATTTAGCCCTGTGCCAACCCGGATCGGGGCATCGATGAATACTTGTTTTCTTAGACTACAAGACCAGGAGGTCTCTGAAGTTCTAGGAGAAGAGGTGCAACCCAGGAAGCCGCTTGAATCCTCATGGGGACAGAGAGTGGTGTGAGCGGGAGGGCTCTCAGGAAGGGGGTGAGGGGTCGAGGGGGCAGCCAGGAGGCAGTGTGGAGGGAGAGGGCAGGTGCATGCAGGGATGGTGTGGCCTGAGGCGCTGGGGGCAGAAAGGTGGGAGGGAAGAAGAGGTGGGGGGTGAACCCAGGGTAGGAGGCAGCCCACCGTGAAGGGCTTGGCCTCCTGGACAGACCCAGTGTGCTTCCTCTTCCCTTTGTCCCGGGGCTCCTTGGCCAGTCTGTGGGGTCCCCACTTCCGGTGGTACCCTCAAATAAACACGACCGTGAGCACCTGCCATTCCAGATGTCGTGGAGGGGTCGTGTGGGTCAGGAAAGGGCGAGGAGGACAGGGACCCTGAGGTTTGCTGGTGTCAGGGAGAAAGTATCAGACCCGTCCAATCCCCCGCCTTCCAGGTGAGGAAACTGAGGCTCAGAGAGGTGAAGTCGCACTTGTCTGGTGCTGCCTTGCTCTCGGGAGGGGGACGCGGAATTAGAGCCTGGGTGTGCCCGGGACCTGCGCCTTTAACAGACACTTCACAAGGGCAAGGGAAAGGAAGTGTGGAAGGACGGGCTGGAGGAAGAATGGCGTGGGGTGGGGCGCAGGGGGACTGCAGTCCCTGGAGACAAGCCGCCAGTTCATTAGCTGTGTGACCCTGGGCAAGTTACCTGGCCCTCCTGTGCCTCAGTTTCCTCGCTTATAAAACAGTGATGACCATGGCACCTACTCCGGGGTGTCGTCATCAGGGCTAGATGAGATAGAGCATGTGAAGTCTGAGCCCAGTGCCTCAGGGTCACTGTACTCATGAGGGGCTGGAAGGACCAAGGGACAAGGACCAGGGAAGGAACAGACGGCCAGAGAAGGCAGGGGAGGGGGCCTAGGTCCAGAGCCAGGAGGTGGCCTCTGGCAGCACCTTGGAGCGGCTGACGCTGGGGGCAGTCGGCTGGGAGCTCAGCCCCTTGGCCAGGAGAAGCCCACCGCGTGCCAGACTAGCGCGGCTCCCGGGCCCCCGGCGGGTGGCGGCAGGGGGCATCACGCCATGCCCGGCCAGCCTGTGTTTACCTAGCGGGTCTCGGCCCAGCCTGCTTCCTGTTTGCAGCACAGTGGCCGCCTGTAAGGGCAGACAGAGCCCCAGTGTCCTGCCAGGTGCCCCCACCCACGCGGGAGGGTGTCCCCTTCATGCTCACACCGCCCAGGCGAGGCAGCTCTGGGTGATTCGCTGGGCCCCGGGGATCAAGGCCAGCATGGCCCAGCAGTCACTAGGTCATTCTGCAGGCCCTGGGTTGACAGGGCACAAATGCTCCTCTGCGCCTTTACAGCCACAAGCTCACGTCCAAGGGTCCCAGCCCGGGGGGTGGGAGCCTCCAGGAGGCAGTGTGGTCTAATGGCTAAGGGCGTGTGCAGACACAAAGGCCACATACTGTAGGATTCCATTCACATGAGATGCCCAGAGTACAGGCAGAAGCAGATTCGCTGTTGCTGGGGCTGGAAGGAGGGGGCGGTGCATGCTAGCAACTGTGGGGCTCCTTTTTGCTGTGATGAAACGTTCTGGAATCAGACAGCGATGATGTTTACGCCTCTCTGAATACACCAGAGACTATGAACTTGTGCGCTTTAAAGGACCGAGTTGTATGGTGTGTGCATTACACCTGAATAGCTCTTCCTGACCTGGTGGCCTGGGGCATGTCACTTCCCTTCCCGGGCCTCAACTTCCTTGTTGCGTATGGGAATGTCATGCGGATTGCACACACAGAAAGGGCTGAACACAGGACCTGGCACACAGTAGGGGCTTTGGGATGGGAAGTCCCTACCCCAGAAGGCTGTGGGTCCCCCTTCCCCTGCCTCCCGTTGGGGTACAGCCCAGGGACCCACCCGCTCAGACTCAGCCCTGCTTGGAGAACGACACTGCCCAGCTCCTGGCCAGGGGAAGGAGGCCTCCAGTCCTCAGGCGCCCCCCCCCGGCCCCGCCCCTCTCCTGGAGGACAGTCCCAGCCACAGAGAACCCAGAGAGGATTCTGCAGCTTCAGAGCCTCGCCCCATCTCTGCTCTGGTCCCCACCTGCCACTCGCCAGCTGTATGGTTTCGAGCAAGGCACTTCTCTCTGGGCCTCAGTTTCCTCATCAGTAAAATGGAGGCAAAAATGACCATGACCTGGGAGGGTTAAGCCTGACCTGCTCCATCATCATTTGGTGTCCTGACATTCATGCTTTAAACTAAAAAATAATAGAACAGCTCCTGACTGGGCGTGATGTCTCACACCTGTAATCCCAACTCTTTGGGAGGTCAAGGTGGGAGGACTGCTTGAGCCCAGGAGTTCGAGACCAGCCTGGGCAACATATTAAAAATAATTCTTTAGCCGGGCTCGGTGGCTCAGCCTGTAATCCCAGAGCTTGGGGAGGCTGAGGTGAGTGGATTGCCTGAGCCCGTGGGTTCGAGACCCGCCTGGGCAACTTGGCGAGACCTTGTCTCTACAATAAATCAAAAAAATTAGGCGGCCGTGGTAGTGCGCGCCTGTAGTTCCGGCTACTCTAAGGCTGAGGCGGAAGGCTCGCCGGAGCCCAGCAGGTCGAGGCTACGGTGGCCGGAAGCAGCCACTGCACTCCAATCTGGACGACAGAGTGAAATTCCTATTCCCTCAATGACTGATCAATTTTCTTCCCCGGGATGCCGAGCTGGTTCGTCGTCCAGATTACCATGCCGGTCATGCCTATGTCTAAGACCTGAAACGAAATTCGCATGATTCTAGCAGCCTATGTGGCTAAACATTTATGCCTACCGCAACCCTTCATGACTGGACCCTCGAGTATCTATGCATAAATGGAACATACCGCACATAGTAAGAGCCGTCACGAGAAACCCACGACCAACATACTGCTAAACAGAGATTGGAAGACTTCCTCTTAAAACCAGAAAAAGACAAGGATGCCCACTCTCACCCCTCCTTTTCAACATAGTATTGGAAGTACTAACTAGGGCAATCA
>NW_007158773.1:0-3597 GCF_000164805.1 Carlito syrichta | reverse complement strand
TTTAATTTTTGTTTGTCCCATAAAATAACCGATTGCTTCTGCAACTGCTGCTAGCAGTATGTGAATGTTAAGCAATAAGCCCCTCCCAGACATTCCTTTGCTTAGATAACGGTAGACTGGTGGTGCCAGCCACCCCCCGGTGTGTTCTGCCTTGTTTCAAACCTCCTGCCTGCTTGCCAAACCTAACTTATCTGGCATTCCATTCTGCCCATTTGGCAGTTACTTGTCCATCACAAGTAACTAAGCCTGAGCCCGCACAAATTGAACTCGAATCAACCTTTCAAAGTCTTTGTAACTGCGTCATATAGTTTTTATTCAATCCTGTGTGCACAAGTTTGTAAAGTCACCCCACTCCCTCAGAATTATGTATAAAAAGTGCGTGTTAATCTGAGTCGGGGCTCTCAAGCTCGAGCTGCTGTGTCGGTCTCAGTTTGTGAGCCCAGACTCGAGCCTGAATAAAGACCCTCGTGTGTTTGTATCGGAGCTGGCTCTCTGGTGGTCTCTCGGATTTAGAATTTTGGGTTTAACAATGAGGTCTTTTTGTGTTGCCCAGGCTGGTCTCAAACTCCTGGGTTCAAGCAATCCTCCCACCTCAGCCTCCCAGAGTGCTGGTGTTATAGGCATGAGCCACTGTGCCTGGTCTGAGATAGGTTTTAAGTGTTTAATTCATGAGTTCTTTTGCTTTACAGGGAAGATAGAATTATTAGTTCCATTTTGAAGATGAGAAAACTGAGATAGAAAGGGAGTAAGTCAGTTAGCTAATGGTCTTGCCCCTGAAGTGGAAAAGTTAGAAATGAACCTGTTCTTTAAGTCAGAGCTGAAGATCAGAAGTACACATTTCTAAGAGGCTATGAGGCAGGGATACCAGCCTGTTTCAGAAAAGGAGAATTGGAAACAAGAGACACATTCTAACTAGCACTAATATAATGAGCCCAGAACTAGAGACATGGTGTTCTCACGGGGTTAGAAGGAAACATTCAATGTGAGAGTTAGGAAGACACCTGTGGGTCTGGCCAAACTGGCTGTAGTATTTTTGTGTTTGATTTTTGTCAGTAGATGCATTCATATGGAAAAGAATGTTGTGTTTAAATATGAATTTTTTTTTGCCCTAAAAAAAGGAATTCTGACCCCTTTTAAAACCAGGTTCCTGGGCTATATTGGAAGTTCCAGGGTAGTTAACTAACAATATTTGGGAACATTCTTTGCCTCCTGTATAAAATGTGAAGGCGTCCCAACTGGTAAACTCCCCACCCTCCACCCCCTGGAGTTGTCATAGATGAGGAATATTTAAGTGACCAACAGAAGTCCTGAGTGAGAATCAGACTATGTGAATTTGAAGATTGTGGCAAAGATAGCTTGTGGTTATACCTTTCCCTATGGTCATTAGAGAGAAAAAACAACTTGCTCTAGATTGCTTGGCCAATGTCAATGCTTTCTAAAATTAAAGTTAATCTTATTTTTACTCCCTCATTTCATATAGTTGTGTAAATTTAACACAACCAAGAAAGTTAAACCTAGTGAATGTATGTTGTTTTCATAATGGCATATTCTAGACCCCAAGGACCAAGTCAGGATGAGGCAGGCGAGACAGCATCTGGAAAGTGTGGTGTTGCATCCCATCTTCATGTAAAAATGTTGATATTTTGTTCATTGTGAGTTTTTTTAATTAATACTGATTTTTCAAAAATATAGCATTAATATTATTTATCTTGATTTTTAAATTTTTTGGTGACCCTTTCAATTGGATATTCAAATTGATTGCTTCACTTCCCCCCAAGGGGAAAACAAAACAAAAAAAAACTTGCATTTCTTTTCTCTCAAAAGATTAAAAAATAATAGAAGCCATCATTAACTTAAAATAGAAAAAGTTGCGAAAACTTCAGTGTAACACAACTGAGTCTGGGGGTAATGATTCCCTCCTCCTGCACCTAGGGGTGGAGCCACCCCTTCCCATCTGCCCATTAGCTTTGGCCAGTGCCTTCCCCCAAGGCTATGTCCTCACTTTCTTTCATCAATCACCTTTAACTTTCTGAAGTCTCCACCCCCTGTGTACCTAGCTGTTTTCTATGTCTTGCTAATGGTCCCCTCTGTGCCACATCCTTTGGTATCCCCAAGACAGGGCCAGAGCCCAGAGAGGCAATTAAGAAGCAGAGGCACAGAGACAGGATGGACCCCCTCCCTGAGCTCATTGGAGCCCACTGTTGTGATGCTAATAACTAGAGGCCAAGGCCAGCTTGAGAGATGCAGTTTGCACCCTGCACTTTTCTTCTGCTCTTCCTCGATGTTGACCCAGCCTCCTCAAGGCTTTTCCTCTTGTTCAATCCCCAGCTTCCAGGTGACTTCTGCTCAGCAGCCAGTGGGATAATTCTAAAGGAACATTTTGAAAAATCACACCTCTGCTTAAACCCTCTGTTTCTTTAAGGCTGTAGTACAAATTCTAGTGTGACCATCAAGGACTCCTGGTTGGGTTTGGGTTTCATCTCCAAATTCACCCTCAGCTCTCCAGCCTCAGCTAATCAAGCACACTGAGACAGTTAACCAAGTCTCATGCCTGTTCTTGCAACTATCTTTTCCTTGTTTGTTCCCACACTTCCTTAGGTGTGACCTAAAAGTCACCTCCTCAAGAAGCCCTACCTTGACTTTCACATCCTGGGCCACCACCCTGATTATAAGCCCTCATAGAAGCTCAATTATTTCCCTCAGAGCTTCTTATCACAATGTGTCATGTATATTAATTCATGTGATTATTTATTTATTTATTTTTATTTTTTGAGTTAGAGTCTCACTCTGTCACTCAGATTGGAGTTCAGTGGCATGCTCCTGGCCACCGCAGCCTCGACCTGCTGGGCTCCAGCAATCCTTCCGCCTCAGCCTTCCAAGTAGCTGGAACTACAGGCATGCACTACCACACCTGGCTAATTTTTTGATTTATTGTAGAGACGAGGTCTTGCCAAGTTGCCCAGGTAGGTCTCGAACCCGCAGACTCAGGCAATCCACTCACCTTGGCCTCCCAAAGTGCGGGATTACAGGCTGAGCCACTGAGCCTGACTATCAGAAATTTTTAAATGTCTCTGGGATGGGGGGGCAGGGCAATATCATCCTTGGCAGAGAATCATTGGAATACAGGAATGAGGGGAGACTTGGCTGGTATATCTCAAGCTGCAGCAGTCTGGCACCTATTGGAACCTTTAGACTCAGTCCATGTAATGGGTGGTTAATTTTATGTGTCAACTTGACTGGGTCATGAGCTGCCCAGATATCTGATTTAACATTATTTCTGGGTGTGTCTATGAGAGTGGTTCTGAAAGAGGTTCGCATTTGGGGTGGTGGACTGAGTACAGTCCTCAATGTGGGTGGATTTCATCTGATCTGTTGAGGGCCTGAATAGGATAAAAAAGCAAGGAAGGTTGGATTCATGCTCCTCCAGTCTGACTTTATGAGCTGGGACTTTGATCTTCTCCTGCCTTTGGTGCTCCTAGTCCTCAGACCTTCAGACCTAGATTGGAATCTACACCATCATCTCTCTAGCTCTGAGGCATTTGAAATACATTGATTTTTCTGGGTCTTGAGCTTGCAATTGGTATTTCATGAGACTTC
>NW_007158772.1:0-968 GCF_000164805.1 Carlito syrichta | reverse complement strand
GGGAGACTTGGCTGGTATATCTCAAGCTGCAGCAGTCTGGCACCTATTGGAACCTTTAGACTCAGTCCATGTAATGGGTGGTTAATTTTATGTGTCAACTTGACTGGGTCATGAGCTGCCCAGATATCTGATTTAACATTATTTCTGGGTGTGTCTATGAGAGTGGTTCTGAAAGAGGTTCGCATTTGGGGTGGTGGACTGAGTACAGTCCTCAATGTGGGTGGATTTCATCTGATCTGTTGAGGGCCTGAATAGGATAAAAAAGCAAGGAAGGTTGGATTCATGCTCCTCCAGTCTGACTTTATGAGCTGGGACTTTGATCTTCTCCTGCCTTTGGTGCTCCTAGTCCTCAGACCTTCAGACCTAGATTGGAATCTACACCATCATCTCTCTAGCTCTGAGGCATTTGAAATACATTGATTTTTCTGGGTCTTGAGCTTGCAATTGGTATTTCATGAGACTTCTCAGTCTCCATAATTGCATAATTGTGTAAGCCAATAACTTATACTACCTTGTATGTATGTATGTATGTATGTATGTATGTATGTATATGTGTATCTATCTATCTTTATCATCTATCTATCCTATCTGTTTATCTATCCATCTATCCTATCTATCATCTATCTATTCTATGATGTATCTATCTATCTCTATCTATCATCTATTTAACATCTGTCTATCTGTATCTTAGTGGTTCTGTTTCTCTGGAAAACCCTGACTGATACAGTCCATTGGTTAGAGCCCTGACATTTCTCTGTGCATCATTCCATCAAGCATAATGAGAGGCACGGAAGAGCAATGAACTGCTCTCTATACTTCCCAAACTAGCACAGGTCTTGAGATACAGAAGGCCACAAATAATTATTAAACTGCTGTTTAAAAGCTGGCACTTGGGCCAGGCATGTTGGCTCACACCTGTAATCCTAGCACTTTGGGAGGTGGAGGGGGGAGGATTGTCTGTCTCACTT
>NW_007158771.1:0-671 GCF_000164805.1 Carlito syrichta | reverse complement strand
CTGTCCAGTTTGGTATCTCTCATTCTAGAGGCATTTCGTATAATCCTTAAAGTCAAGCTATAGTCAAGAAAGCACTTCATACGTTAAAAAATCAAATAATTAAATTACAGGAAGAGGAATTCCAATATAGTTCTCCCCATCATGTCATAAATCATGCCATGCTTGTAATTAATAATCTCAATTTGGACTCTCAGCACATTCAGCTATGATAAGACATTGGAGTCCTGAGAATGGTAAAATGGAAGCATCTTCTTACAGGTCAATGGAAGGGGTCCAATGTCCCTTTAACATGCAGGACAGGATATGCTTGCGCTTTTCCCAGGACTTACCCTAACCTATTTTGGTACAGGATTGTCTAATTAGACATGTCCATCTCCCCACCCCCGTCGAGTTACAGCCAGACGAGACATAAATCACACCATCAGTCTGAGTAGAATGCAGATGGAGAGGAGAAGATGTTGGTGCCAAAGTTGAAACGTCTCACCATTCAACAACCACTTCCACCTCCACCAACTTGACCGAAGACATCTCATCATCATTGTCTCACACTCCTCAACCCAGACATTACCATTGAGCTGTTCGACTAGACAGTGCAGACTGCCCACATGGGGGGCAAATCAAGGCGCTCAGACATGATCCCGAGGATCTTGGTTTGCTCTCAAAAACACTTC
>NW_007158770.1:0-565 GCF_000164805.1 Carlito syrichta | reverse complement strand
GTGTTGTATGTATAGCTAGATATCTTTATCTATCTGTAACAAGATAGATAAAAATGATTTGTGCATCTTTTCAGTCTTTTTAGAGGTAATGTTATTTTATGTTTTCAAATTCAATTCCAAAACCTTCAATTTTATGTTATAGTTGAGTTCCATAATTCACCTGTATATACTGTATACGTCATATGCCCTCTCAAACAGGCAACTTGATAATTTTTGCTTTTTAAGTAATGCATATTTTTTTAAACTTCAGTGAAGAAAAATAATCCAGTATATATTCATCAATATTCTGATCATTTATATTGCTCTTCCTTAATTGCTGGCATACTAAATATTCCTCTGATATAATTTTCTTTCAGCCTGAAAAACTTCCTTTGCTATTGTTTCTTTGTAAGAGCAGCTCTGCTGGCAATCAGTTCACTCAGGACTCCTTCCCTGGAAAATACCTATTTTAATGTCAATGCTAAAAGGTATTTTGGCTGACTTTACAACACATAGTTGGAAGTACTCTCATTTAAATATAGTTGTGTGTAGCTTAACCACAAGGATATCTTCTGGGAAATGCATT
>NW_007158769.1:0-452 GCF_000164805.1 Carlito syrichta | reverse complement strand
AGGGGCTTAGGTGTCAATGATACTTTCTCCCTGCAAAAGAGGTGGGCCTTTTTGTTGACCTCCTGCTCTCTGGTCTCAACCTGACCCTCCTCTTTCATCACCTTTTGGGGCTCTTCTTGGGACCTCCCGTGGATCTTCTTGGGGAGCTTGGATGGTGTCAGTTTCTAAGGTATGATGACCTGTTCAGGTGGGGAAGGCAGGAGGGTATACTTGTGGCTGAGAGGAGGGCTTCTTATGGAGGTCAAGCGCCCATTTATCAGCGAGTTCCCAGCAGACAGGGTGGGTTCCTTCTTTGGGGCTTGACCCAGGAATCAGGCCGTGGTGTCCCTGGAGAGGATCCCAGGTCCTGTGGGAAGGGACACCGCTCCTTTGGGGGGATGTAGAGTCTAGGTGGTGGAGGCTCACGATCCAGATGTGGGTTGAGCAACCTGTAAGCAGGGCCAGGGCAAGGG
>NW_007158768.1:0-372 GCF_000164805.1 Carlito syrichta | reverse complement strand
TAGTTAAGTCTGCTAGTCTAGTCAGTTGGCTAATGAGCTTGCTAGCTAGTTAAGTCAGCTGTCGTTAAGTCACTTGTCTAGCCATCTGGCTATCTAGTTAAAAAACTTGTTACATGAGATGTGTAACCATCTGGCTCACTAGTTATTTCAGCTAGTTAAGTCAACTGGGTTGCTAGACATCTAGCTAGATAAGTCAGCTTTATTTGTCAGGTAACTAGATAGTTAAGTCAGCTAGTTAAGTCAGCTAGCTATATGATAGCTAGTTAGGTAGCTAGCAGGTTGAATCAGCTAGTTAAGTCAGCAGTCTTGCTAGGTAGCTAGCAATTTAAATGAGCTATTTAAGTCAGCTGGGTAGCTAGGTAAGTCTGTTAG
>NW_007158767.1:0-613 GCF_000164805.1 Carlito syrichta | reverse complement strand
AGCTGGGATCTGAACTTTTGCTCAGAAAACTGAATTTTAACCTACACTGTTGCAATATGGATACTGGTTGACAGCAATTGACTCTTCAACTAACAGAAGGAAAATCCCAATGCAATCTGCATACTTATACCACATCTGGTTTATGATGTTCAATTCTAAACATCATGTTTATGCAGTGGGGATGTCTGAACATGAAAGGTCAGGGTGAGCAGAGGCATTAAAACTATATAAAATGAGAAATGTAAAGAAATGGCACTGTTCACCATGAAGATAACAAGACACAGCAAACCTAAGATCTATCTTCACAAATCTGGAAGCTCCCACATGGGAAAGGGACCTGATTTGTTTCACAACTTAGATTTTGAATTCTGTAACTTTTACAGAGAAGCATAATGATGTTTAGTGTAAAAACATTTTATTCTAATAAATTTGGCTTTATAAAAAATAGAGAGGACTAGCTCATGAGATTGGATGATTCCTATGACTGGAATGTACAAAGCTGTATTTCCCCCTGTCAAAAATGCCAAAAAGGAATTGAGTGAGAAAATGGATTTTAAATTTTTAAAATTATTTTTAAATTCCCTTGAAGACCTAAGATTGTACAAACTTCTTC
>NW_007158766.1:0-1044 GCF_000164805.1 Carlito syrichta | reverse complement strand
GGTCTCAAACCCGCGGGCTCAGGCAATCCACTCACCTCAGCCTCCCAAAGGCGTGGGAGAAGATGTTTTTCTACTTTAACATTTTTATATGTAAAATTTCCTTTGAAAACATTATATCTTAATAGCCTCTAATCCCACTAGAAGAATCAATTCCTGGTGGTTGGCTACCCTAACTTACCCAAATGACATCACACACTCCTATTTATTAAGAGTTTACACACACAGTTCATTTTCTCCAAGGTGTCTTTTTTTGTGTACTTTAAAATGAGCAAGCAAAAAAATGAAACCAATCTTATTTTTTCCTCCTTTGAAATGCTGCTCTTCCATATAGATTTCAAAGTCATCTTTCTATGATTTTTCTACCTTCAGTCTTTTACTTTATTTAAAGCCTTGTCAAGCCATCCCTAAAGCCATATAAATGATTGACTTCTTTTCCATTTTCTGTAGATTTTTCTGTTTTTCCCATTTAACTCAGAGTGAACAAAGAGTAGACATGAATTTAAAGCATGTATTTAAAAATATATGTATTTAAAAGAGATTCGTAGATTTTTCTAGGGAACAGCAGAATTATTTTAAAATATGAGGGGGGACACAAAAAGACCCCAGAATTTTCTTATGAAGGGTAGGCCCTTAGTAATACAGGCTTCCTCTGCTAAGTAAGTGTTCTAACAACTGATCGACATTGGTACACCAGTTAGCATTATTGTGAGAAGCTTTATATGGCTTCAGTTTTATATATATATATAATTTGTAGAATATAAATTTGTAGAATTCTGATAATATTTGTATTTGAATATAGTAATGCTCACAAAAAAAAATTAGTTACATTTCCTGGTGAGGTATAGTTCTGCTCTGTCAGATTTAAAATATATTGGCAATTTTTGTATGTTATTTGTTACTTTCTATTCAGACTTCTCTTTCAAAAAAATTATATATATAATTCTTTCAATGCATTTGTCCATTTCATAATGGGTGATTTATGAGCACACATGCCCACACCGGGCTGAGCATTCAGCAGTTTCTGATCCAAAACAGCATTACCCG
>NW_007158765.1:0-4606 GCF_000164805.1 Carlito syrichta | reverse complement strand
AACTGTAAGTAGAGGCTTTTCAAAAGACATGTGGGAATTTTTTAAGAGTGTACAGCAGAGCCTGAATGTTTTCACATAGGTGAAAAAAAGCAACTAATGATCAAGTTCTATAAGAATTAGCAGGAACATCACACTTGGCACCAATAATATTTTAATATTTAATTTAATAACCTAAGTCATATTATCTTATCTTGCTTATAGAAGCAAAATATATAAAACCTAACTTAAGTACATTAGATAGAAGTTCATAACCAATACTGAATTCATGGTTCATGAATATTTATTCAAGGGAAATTAAAAAATAGTAGGAGAAGATTGAAGAAAACAAAAGTAATTTCAACCAAAAAAACCTTATATACATAAAGAAAACATAAAATTGTGTTAATATATAGTGAATAAATTTAGATTACATTTTAAAACAAAAGGAAGAATTGGGAAACCAATGAGTAGTATCCCTTCTCCTAGAGGTTGCCAGATGAATTCATAGTGATAAAGATTAATGTGGCAGATTTCAGAATTTAGGAACTTCTGCTTTTCACCTTTCTGTGCTGTAGCTTCCAGCAATTCCTTCCAGAGACTGGCGACTTCACTCAGGCGAGTGGCCACATTGTCGGAGGCGTAGTGACCATCCTCAATCATCTCCCGGCCAGTTTTCTCTAGGTTATTGAGCAGAATCTCATTAGCTGCCAATTCCTCTTCAAAGACTTGCTGCTTTTGAACCCTGCTCTTCAAGTTCTGTATGTCCTGAAACCAGTTGGAAAAAAAAAGTGGAATCATTACTTGAATGAGGGGCAATTTTGAGGACAGAGGGTTACTTCTCACTATAAATCTAACTGCACTAAGAAGAGGACACAAGGGAGAACTGTCCTAGTCCATTGTTTGGAAAGTTCATGTAACCAACCCTTCCTTTTCTACATGTGGCAGATATGGGTCACCAATATAGCATTTATTTCTACTGAGCCTAGATATGATCTGAAGATCATTTTGAATATAACTCTCCATGTAAGCATTAGCAATCAATTAGAATTGTCAGGAAAGTTGAAATTCATTTTCTAATTCTCTCCTAGTACATGAAACATTCATTCACTTTCCCCATATAGAAATCTGTTTCTTTGACATTGCACTGGAACCATAACTCCTTTAAAAACACAAACACATCCTACTAGTCTCACAGAATGAAAGGTACAGGTCAGATGTTCATAGATCTATCAATATATAAGAACAAAAGGATCATCAGTAAACATTTAAAGCTAAATGATATCTGGAAAATAAACATTTTCAATAGGTGCTAGCCTAGAAATCAAGAGACTAATTCTACTATTGACAGTAAATGTGAATGTTCATAAGTATATATGAGTTTGAATGATAGTTTGTTATATAACATTTTTGAGTGCAAAATATATGTTTAGCACAACCCAAAGAAAGTAAAATCTATGACGCAGAGATAATTCAAGAATGTCCACAGTTGCACAAACTAAAGTGAGAATTCAAGCCCAGTTCACCTCCTCTACAGTCCATGCTTCTAATGTTTATGTCAAGCCACCTTGTAAGTAACTGAATAACTTTGGGCAATTTATTTACCAACTCAGATCCTGGTTTTTCATCTATAAAGTAAGGAGTTATTCGCTCCCTTCTAGAAAACTGTTTAAGTTTATATTATACCAAACTCAAAAGGTTACTTTTGAGTTGCCAGTAGCTATCAAAAACTTAGAATGTATTGCTGGGGTTAGATACAACATTTTCCTACATAGAGGTGCAGAGTGGAGCAGAAGAGGTGGTAAAGGGACATTAGGCAGCTAAAAAAGGACCATTTTCTTTCTTCTCCCATTTGGCTAAGGATTACTCAAAGTTGTGCCAGAGGAAAGGAGTAAAGTTAGAAAAAACAGAATCTAGATGAGTAATTTTTTGAGTTGGAGTCTCACTCTATTGCCCAGGCTAGAGTGCAGTGGCATGCCCACAGCCGCCACAGCCTCGACCTGCTGGGCTCAGGCGATCCTTCTGCCTCAGCCGTCCAAGTAGGGGGAACGACAGGCATGCGCTACCACGCCCAGCTAATTTTTTGATTTATTGTAGAGATGAGGTCTCACCAAGTTGCCCAGGCTGGTCTCAAACCCCTAGGCTCAGGCAATCCTCTCACCTCGGCCTCCCAAAGTGCTGGGATTACAGGCTTGAGCCACCGCACCCAGCCTAAATTAGTAGTTTTTAAGTGGATATATAACTCTGAGGAGTCACAGTCCTTTTCTGAGGGCCTGTTTCATTATCTATAAAATGAGAATCACCAGCTGAACACCGAAGTCCGTTTGGCTCCAAAACTGTAATTCCATGAAACTAACTCGTGATAAGCATACCCAGGGACTGAAAACCCTGACTACCTTGTAATCATCAGCTGCCAATGTCTTCTTCTTGTTGATCCAATTCTTTAGGTCATCTGAGTCTTGATACAATTGTTGCAGGAGCAATGAATTCTTCAGCAATCTGTGTCTGGTGGCAGCCCTTTCACGTAGGGCATCCAGCCAGGCCAACAGCTGCAAAAAACCACAAGTAAACTCACTGTCAGCAAAACTGAATATGGGCACATGAGATTCACTGCCCATCCTGGTCACCATATCCCCAATACTTTCCCTGGCCCCAGTGCAGAGACTGTCAGAAGCTCTGGGACCTTGGACATACCCCGTCACGGATAGCAGCAATGTTCTCTGAATTATAGTGGTCCTTGTCAGTCAATTTGGTGGCAGTCTTGTCTATGGTCTAAAAGAAAAAGAGTGGTGGTCCCTCAGTTACCCATCGAGTAAGTCATCACAGTGTGGATCGCTGTTTGAAGATGAAGCACAACAATGTGGGAAAGAGGGCAAGTTTTAACGACAGAAGATCTAAGTTTGAATTCTGACATAAATTGTATTTCAAAATACAGACCTTATGCATGTCAATTACCTTCTCTGTGCCACAATACATTTTTAAAAATCCAGGTTACAGTAAATAAATTCAGATGTCACTATAAGTTGAATATTTGATCTATTCTTAAGTCTTCAAGGGGAAGCACTATCAAGGACATAACCATGTCCAGTGGCCAGTCTACCTATCCATCTATTCATCTATCATATGTATCTGTATCTATTTCTACAACTCCAACTACATGGGAAGAAAAGATAGAAATTGTGGCGGTAAATTTTTATCCATACTCCTCCAAAACCCATTAAACTGCTAGAGCTCAGAATTAACAGATTGGAATACAAAAATGATCTGAAATAGCACTTTATAAGTAACAAATTATTTTATGTTATTAGCTTTTACCAATGAGAATCAACAGAAAGAACAAGCATATACATTAATAAGGGACTTTATTAAGCTCCATATTGATTGAAGATTAGCAGAGAAGACTGGGAATTTGTTCTTACTATTGTTACTCTGGTGGTGCTGTGTGTATGTGGAGAGGAGGGAGTTAGCACCATCTGACGAGAGAGTCAAAGGCATATTATATATTGGACCCATGAAGTTTTCCTTTAATTTCTTTGAGTTCTGCTTATATATTAACCCATTTTCTGGAACATTGTGACTTGAGGTTCACAGGAAAATTTTGTAGTATTAGTAGATGAAAAACTAAAGATAAAGGTATACAGTAAAGTAAAAATATGCTGTAAAAGAGAAAAGCAGATGGTATTTAGGTATCTAGATATTACTACAGAAAAGAAAACTAGATTAAGGTGTTATTAAAGAGAAAAAAAGCAAAAAATACATTTTAAACATTTAAGTAATGAATCTATATTGATAAGTATCCAACTGCTTTCACTTACACTCTAGAAAAAATAAAATACAATCATGCACTTCATCAGAAAAAAAAAAATGGCCTTCCATCTTGCAAAATTTTTCAGATATGCTTTGTAGGACAAGAAATGTACTGATAAAAATGGGTATGATTTTTTTTTTTCTGAATATTTTCTCTTGTTTTCCGACAGACAAGTCTTCATTAAGTATTGGCCTTCACATTATATAAGCAATTTATATATTTAAAAAATTAAATCAAAGAGTTTAAAAAGTACATAAATAAACACTACTAACAGCAAAATAATGGATGTAACTTGATTAAGGATAATCCTCATGTCATATCTGGCAGTTATAGAAATAATTGTATCTAGGGACAGGTATTGTGTGAGATGAAGTATACAAACAAGAAGCCAATACCCAGACATGGGCCCATTTCTTACCGTGATCTTCTCTTCCTGGGCCGTAAAGGCTTCCTCAAAGTCATCGTGCTTCTGAAGAAGGGCTTCTACGCTGCCCAGTGAGTTTCCCAGATCCTCGTTTTCCAGGAAGGCCTATAGAAGACAGAAAGACACATTCCAGCTTTGTCTGACTGTTGAGAAGCATTCCTCTTTGAATATCTCTGAGACAAGAAATAAGGAAGGAGGGAAGAAGGTTGGAGAGCAAGGTAGGAATTAGCACAAATTAAGACAGTGGGTAAAGACTAACCTCAGACAGCAGGAGTTTTAGGCTCCTTACTGATGCTCTCATACAATTTTCTCACCTACGTTTCTGGGTCTCCACATGGAGTTCCCCAGCCAATCTAGGCATTATTCTGAGCTCAAAACTGCCTTAAGGGACCACTCAC
>NW_007158764.1:0-805 GCF_000164805.1 Carlito syrichta | reverse complement strand
CAGGAGCTTTAGGCTCCTTACTGATGCTCTCTTACAATTTTCTCACCTGCGTTTCTGGGTCTCCACATGGAGTTCCCCAGTCAATCTAGGCATTATTCTGAGCTCAAAACTGCCTTAAGGGACCACTCACCTCCACTCTTATTAACATTGCCTGACTCATCACAGTTTTATCTCCTGACCCCTCACCAACTTGATATTTATGTTGTCTTATGTTCAATTGTAGTTCAATCTCTCTGTATGTATTTAAGTATTCTTATATGCATTTGTCCATGAGGAAATAGAAAGAGCCTTATAGAAAGAGTTCATCTTTTCTTCTTCTTGTGGATCACCCTCCAGGACACAGGACAAACTTTGTCTCACAGGAGTGATTGTGAGTGTGCTCATAATAGTCATGGTGGTAAATGATGGGTGAGGAAGATGATTTCTAGAGACTGGCTAAACCCCTCCTGTTACCTCTTGTCTGCTCATCCAACTTTCCACTTGCTCACTGTCTCGGTAGAAGAGATGCAAGTTCAGGCACTGCACATACTGATGCTGACGCTTGTCCCACAGTTCCAGCAGGGCTGCCCAGTTGTTGGCAAGTATTTCCATCTTTGGAAGAGAGATGATGCACAAGGAAGGCAATTAATTTATTTAATCCTACATTTATCAAGCATCTAATAAATTCAGTCGTTTGAACGATACAAAAATGACAGGAAATGAACTTTTCTCTTAAGATTTCAACATCTAAGCAAATATTTGCAGTATAGGAAAAATGAGATAAATTCTATAAAAGAGTACAAACACACTCAATATGTATAAAGAA
>NW_007158763.1:0-1212 GCF_000164805.1 Carlito syrichta | reverse complement strand
CCATACAAGACGACAAGCTACCGCACGTAATGTCTTCAGTGCTCGCTGTTCACGACTACTAGCGAGGGAACAAATGGAATCTTTGGTTGAAGAAGCAGGAGAAATGGTAACCTCCCCCGTCGTGTCACAAGAACTTTGCCCCCATCTAACATACCCATCTGCTCTCTAAACAATACCAAGGACTGGTCACTCATCCAACGAGACACTGGGTATCTAAAATGGAGAGAGTGCATTGATGAATCTAAAGTGGACTACTCCATATATGGTGAAAGACTATCTATTAGTGACTGGGGTCTTAATTTACGACCCTACTCTACTACTTCCACTCAATTCCCTCCTAGGCAGCATATTAATGGATGAGTATCCCCAATATTAGCAACTACTATTGGAAATAAACAAATAGTTCAACCTTACTTACAGAGGGCCCTTGCTGCCCTGAATCCAGTTGTTTTAACCCGACCACTTGGGGGAGTTCATACCTACAAAATAAGAGCCTGCTTACAATCCCCTTATGTTTTTCTTGTATGGAAGGAATGTCAAACTGTTACAATTGACTATCACAATAATGTTTATAAGGTGTCTTGTGCAGAATTTCTTTTAACTAGTTGTTTAACTGATGCCTTTTACAAGGGATTTGTAATCTTAAAGCAACCTCCCTATTTAATGGTTCCAGTACAACTGTCATCTCGCTGGTATGATGAGTACGGTTTACAAACGTTGTATGAAGTCAATTCTCTTCTGAAGAAAAGACAAAAAGGTTTTTGTCCACTGTAGTCTTGGGAATTACAACCCTAATAACTGTTGCTGTATCAGTAGTAGTCTCAGTTCTGGCTTTACCTCAGGGGGTCCACACAGCTACCTTCACTGATCAGTTATCTAAGAATGTTTCTTTAGCCTTAGCTACACAAGAGATTATTGATCACAAGCTAGAGAGCAAAGTTAATGCTTTGGAAGAAGCGGTTCTAGCTATAGGACAAGAACTGGGGACTTTAAAAATTAGGTTGGCTCTTCAATGTTACTCTGAGTTTAAATGGATTTCCCTAACTCCTTTAGAGGTAAATACATCTGTCCATACATGGAACAAAATTAAAAATCATATTCTTGGAATTTGGAATAATTTGGACTTAAGCATGGACCTTACTAAATCGCATCAGAAAATTCAAGACATGACGGTGCTGAAAAGTAATCCCAGTCCACTGAATTGGACAATTC
>NW_007158762.1:0-755 GCF_000164805.1 Carlito syrichta | reverse complement strand
ATTCTTGGAATTTGGAATAATTTGGACTTAAGCATGGACCTTACTAAATCACATCAGAAAATTCAAAACATGACGGTTGCTGAAAAGTAATCCCAGTTCACTAAATTGGACAATTCTATATTTAACAAATTTTCTTCATTCATTGATCAAAAATTGTTAATGGCTATATTCATGAATGCAGGAATTTGTGGAGCAGTGATACTTTTATTGCTGTGTCTACTTCCAATCATTTTCAGAGTGTGAAAAAAGAGTATATCTCAGCTCAATACGGAGTTTCATGGTTTTCTGCTAAAAAAAACTAAAAAAAGGGGAGATGTTGAGAGCCGGCCATGGAGGCCCACTGAGTATTAGGGATCAGGAAGGGCCGTTGACCCCGAGACCACTAGGATGTGTTCGGGAGTTGTTGACCCATTCCCTCCCTCTTTTTCCATTTGACACAAACTACCAAGAAATGCTCCAGCTGGCTCTAACAGAAAACTCTGAGACCAGAACGTACACAGCTAACCTAGGAGTCTATTGTTCCCATTCCCCTCAGCTTATGGTCTTTTGCTCTATCACAATTTAAGTTTGGCTTTGAGTCACATTGAGGAATCTTAGCACAGGTCACAGGTTCTCTTGATGTGACCTTTAGAAATATATAGATATAGGTTTTAGAAAATAGTTTATATAGATTAAGAAAATTTAAGTAACCATTTTATTGCAGAGCATGGTTAGTTCAGTTTTATTTAAGGGGGCCAGTGAAGTTTGAATTGAGC
>NW_007158761.1:0-4255 GCF_000164805.1 Carlito syrichta | reverse complement strand
TAGGAGTCTATTGTTCCCATTCCCCCCAGCTTATGGTCGTTTGCTCTATCACAATTTAAGTCTGGCTTTGAGTCACATTGAGGAGTCTTAGCACAGGTCACAGGTTCTCTTGATGTGACCTTTAGAAATATATAGATATAGGTTTTAGAAAATAGTTTATATAGATTATGAAAATTTAAGTAACCATTTTATTACAGAAGCATGGTTAGTTCAGTTTTATTTAAGGGGGCCAGTGAAGTTTGAATTGAGCCAGCTGGTGCTAGGAGAGTGTAACCATAGCAACAATTGTTTTAATAAAAACTAGTTTTAATTAGTATATAATAGTGGAAGTTAATAATTCACTATGGTGGTTTGGGGTTTAGACATTGAGTGATGTTAATTCAAGATGATGTAGTTGTATTACAATTTAGGGCACATAAGAAACTAGCTTGGGGAACATTAAGCTAGCATAAGATACAAAAAGACAATTTGTGGTTGTTCTTCCTCATGTTCTTCCTCATGTCCTTCCTTATGTATTAAAGAACATTTGCTTGAGAGTAGGGTGTGTCCTTTGCACACCTGGACCTGTTCATGTGAAAGGCATACGCTACCTTTGTTTCCTGTGATGATGACTTTGCAGAGTTTTGGGATGAAAGCCCTGAGATTGCACCCATTAAACGGCTTCTGGTCACCTGAGCCCAGAAAGAAAGGAGTCCAGTCTCTTTCTCTTTATTTCTCCAAAATAATCGCCGATGCTGCCACACCTTCCAAAGGGCCCTCTAAATCTCTCTGCAGGGGCTGGCCCCCCACAATCTTCATATATACTGAGTAGCACTCCTTTGCTATGGGTCTTAGATTGACTGGGCCTCTTTCACATTGGATGATCCATTCAATGTGCATCCTCTATGATTAGTGTCCCACTGACTGGCCCTGATAAGGAGGTATGGGTGTCCAAGTAACTGATCTTCCTTTGTAATGGGTGTCTCAGTCATTGGACCTGAATCATAATGGGTCCTCCACTGAGGGAATCTCCTTCATGATTGGTGTCCCAGTGACTGGTCCTCCTCCAAATTGGTGTCCCCAGGAATAAGCCTTCTCTTTGATAAATGTACAATCGCCTAAGCCTCATTATAATGTGTTCCTATGTGACTAGCCCTTCTCAGAGTGGGGTACTCCCATAAATGTCCTATCTCTGGGATGGGAGCTCAAGTGACAGCCAATCCTCTATTATAAGCGCTCCAGTGACTGACCCACTTCTGTGTTGTGTATTCAATGACTAGCCCTTTGCTGTAATGGGTATCCTAATAACTGGCCTTATTCTGTGATTGCTGTCCTAGGGACTGACCCGCCTCTCTGATGGCTTCCTCAGTGACAGTGTTTTATGCCTCAATGAGTAATACTCTTCTGTGATAGAGCCCGAGTGATGGACTTTCTTCTGTAATTGGTGCATCAGTGACTGGTCCCCATCTGGGATCGGTACCTCTGTAAATGGCCTTCTGTGTGATGGGTGCTCCAGTGAGAGGACCTCCAATATGATGGGTGCCAAAGTTACTTTACTTCCTTTCTGATAGATGCCCCAGGGACTAAGCCTCCTCTGTGATGAGTACCCTATTTAATGGGAATCCTCTATAGTGGGTGCTCTGTGATTGACCCACTGATGCATTGGGTACCCCTTGCCTTGCTCTTCTGTTTTATAGGTGCCCCTGTGACTGCCCCTCCTTTGTAATGGGTGCCCAGTGACATGGCTTCCTCTGTCTGTGATGCCCCAGTGTCTGGTCCTCTTCTGTGATGGTTGTCTCAGTGATTGGTTCTCGTCTGTGATGGGTGACCAATGACTACAACTTTGTTATGATGACTGTTCCAGTTCCAGTGGCTGGCCCTGTTCTGTGATGTTTGCCCCAGTGATAGTCTTCCTGTATGATTGTTGTCCCAATGATTGGAACTCCTCCATAAATTGTTCCCTTGTGACTAACCCTCCTCTGTTATGTATACCACAGTGGGAGCCACTCCTCTGTGATGGGTCCCACAATGACAAGCGCTCTTCTGTGATTCATGTCCCAGTAACTTTCCTCCTCTCTTATGCATGAATATTTGACTGGCCCTTCTCTGTGATGGTTGCCCCAGTGAATGGCCCTGCTCTGAGAAAAATTACCTAGTAACTGATCCTCCTTTGTAATATGGTCCTCTGTGACTAGTTTCCTTCTATACTCATATCCTCAGTGACTGGGCCTCCTACATGATAGATTACCCAGTGATTAGCCTTACTTTATTTGGGAACCCCTGTGATTGAAACTAATTGATGATTAATTCCCCCATTGATTTGCCCTCCTTAAAAATGTGCACTAGTGACTACCCCTCCTCAGTAATGGATGTCCTTGCAACTGGGCCTCCTCCATAATTGTTGGTCCAGTGACAAGTCCTCCTTTGTGATGGGTTTCCCAGTGTCTGGTCATCCTTTGTGATGGTGACCCATTGACAGTTTCTCTTCTGTGATGGCTGTCTCAGTGACTGGCTCTCCTCTGTAAAGGGTGTCACAGTTACTAGCTCTATTGTAAGTGGCCCAGTGAATGGACCTCATGCTAATGGGTGACTCAGTGATTGGCCTCCCTCTGTGTTGATGCCTTAGAGACTGGTTCTCCTCTGTGATGTATGTCTTAGTGACAGGTATTCCCCTGAAATGTGTGTCCCAATGACTGGCTTTCCTCTGTGATGGGTTCACCAGTGCCTGGCTCTTCTTCATAATGTTTGTCCTAGTGTTTGATTCTATACTTTCTTGTAATTGGCCTTCCACTACACTAGGTGTCCCAGTGACTGCTATTTCTCTGTGATGGGTGCCACAGTAGCCATCTTATGTGATGGATTCCCGAGCGACTTTCCTTCATCCCTAATGAATTCTGTAGTGGCTAGTCCTCCTCTGTGATGGGTGCCACAATGTCTGGCCCTCCTCTGTGATAGATTCTCTAGATACTGGCACTCTTCTTTAATGGATGTTGTAGTGACTAGTCCTCTTCTGTGATGGGTTCCCCAGTTACCAGTTGTCCTCTGTGATGGGTGTCACAGTGACTTGCCATGCTCTGTGATGTGTGACTCAATTCTTAACCCTTCTTTCTAATAATTACCCAAGTTACTGGCCCTCATCCAAAATTGTTGCCCTAGTGCCTAAACAGAATATGTGATTGTTGAACAAGTAACTGAAACCCCTGCATAGTTGTATTCCAAGTGACTAGCCCTCCTCTGTGAAGGTTTTCCCAGTGACTGGCACTTCACCCTAACAAGTCCCCAAGTGACTAGTCTTACTCTGTGATCAGTGACCCAGTGACTGACTCTCATCCATTATGGGTGCCCAAGTGACGTATCCTCCTCTGTGATTGTTACCCCCTTTTCTTTCTTTCTTTTTTTTGAGTTGGAGTCTCACTCTGTCGCCCAGACTGGAGTGAAGTGGCTGCTCCCGGTCACTGCAGCCTTGACCTGCTGGGCTCTGGTGATCCTTCCACCTCAGCCTTCCAAGTAGCCGGAATTACAGGCATGCACTACCACACCTGGGTGATTTTTTGATTTATTGTAGAGATGAGGTCTCGTTGCCCAGGCGGGTCTCGAAACTGCGGGCTCAGGCAATCCACTCACCTCAGCCTCCCAAAGGCACAGGATTACAGGCTGAGCCACTGAGCCCAGCTGTTACCCCCTTTTCTGATCCTCCTCCATAATGGTTGTCCCAGTGACTTTCCCAATCTGGGACTAGTGGATTAAATTGTTTGACTAGTCTTCTTCGGTGATGGTTTTCATAGTGACTGGGCACCCTTCATAATGAGTGCACCAGTGACTAGTCCTCTTTTGTGACGGGTATCCCAGTGACAGGTCCTCCCCCATAATTGTGGATACAGTGACTGGACCTCCCCCTGTGTTTGGTGACCACGATATGTCATCATATATGTCTGCACCAGTGGATAGCCCTACCATGTAATGGGTGCCACAGTGACTGGACTTCCTACAGAAGTGGTGCCCCAGTGACTATACCTTCTATTTGATTGCTGCCACAGTGACTGAACATCCACTGTGATGGAAGCTGCAATGAATAACCCTCTTCTCTGATGGGTGTCCTAACATTTGACTCTCTAAAATGGGTGCCTCAGTGCCATATTCTGTGTGGTTGCTCCAGTTTCTGGGTTTCCTCCATGTTGGGGGCCCCATGTGACTGGCCCTTTTCTGTGATGGTTATCCAGTGACAGGAGTTTCTCCTTGATAGGTGATTCATTGACTGAGATTGTTGCCACAGCGA
>NW_007158760.1:0-2542 GCF_000164805.1 Carlito syrichta | reverse complement strand
GGGAGCCACTCCTCTGTGATGGGTCCCACAATGACAAGCGCTCTTCTGTGATTCATGTCCCAGTAACTTTCCTCCTCTCTTATGCATGAATATTTGACTGGCCCTTCTCTGTGATGGTTGCCCCAGTGAATGGCCCTGCTCTGAGAAAAATTACCTAGTAACTGATCCTCCTTTGTAATATGGTCCTCTGTGACTAGTTTCCTTCTATACTCATATCCTCAGTGACTGGGTCTCCTACATGATAGATTACCCAGTGATTAGCCTTACTTTATTTGGGAACCCCTGTGATTGAAACTAATTGATGATTAATTCCCCATTGATTTGCCCTCCTTAAAAATGTGCACTAGTGGCTACCCCTCCTCAGTAATGGATGTCCTTGCAACTGGGCCTCCTCCATAATTGTTGCTCCAGTGACAAGTCCTCCTTTGTGATGGGTTTTCCAGTGTCTGGACATCCTTTGTGATGGTGACCCATTGACAGTTTCTCTTCTGTGATGGCTGTCTCAGTGACTAGCTCTCCTCTGTAAAGGGTGTCACAGTTACTAGCTCTATTGTAAGTGGCCCAGTGAATGGACCTCATGCTAATGGGTGACTCAGTGATTGGCCTCCCTCTGTGTTGATGCCTTAGAGACTGGTTCTCCTCTGTGATGTATGTCTTAGTGACAGGTATTCCCCTGAAATGTGTGTCCCAATGACTGGCTTTCCTCTGTGATGGGTTCACCAGTGCCTGGCTCTTCTTCATAATGTTTGTCCTAGTGTTTGATTCTATACTTTCTTGTAATTGGCCTTCCACTACACTAGGTGTCCCAGTGACTGCTATTTCTCTGTGATGGGTGCCACAGTAGCCATCTTATGTGATGGATTCCCGAGCGACTTTCCTTCATCCCTAATGAATTCTGTAGTGGCTAGTCCTCCTCTGTGATGGGTGCCACAATGTCTGGCCCTCCTCTGTGATAGATTCTCTAGATACTGGCACTCTTCTTTAATGGATGTTGTAGTGACTAGTCCTCTTCTGTGATGGGTTCCCCAGTTACCAGTTGTCCTCTGTGATGGGTGTCACAGTGACTTGCCATGCTCTGTGATGTGTGACTCAATTCTTAGCCCTTCTTTCTGATAATTACCCAAGTTACTGGCCCTCATCCAAAATTGTTGCCCTAGTGCCTAAACAGAATATGTGATTGTTGAACAAGTAACTGAAACCCCTGCATAGTGGTATCCCAAGTGACTAGCCCTCCTCTGTGAAGGTTTTCCCAGTGACTGGCACTTCACCCTAACAAGTCCCCAAGTGACCAGTCTTACTCTGTGATCAGTGACCCAGTGACTGACTCTCATCCATTATGGGTGCCCAAGTGACGTATCCTCCTCTGTGATTGTTACCCCCTTTTCTTTCTTTCTTTTTTTTGAGTTGGAGTCTCACTCTGTCGCCCAGACTGGAGTGAAGTGGCTGCTCCCGGTCACTGCAGCCTTGACCTGCTGGGCTCTGGTGATCCTTCCACCTCAGCCTTCCAAGTAGCCGGAATTACAGGCATGCACTACCACACCTGGGTGATTTTTTGATTTATTGTAGAGATGAGGTCTCGTTGCCCAGGCGGGTCTCGAAACTGCGGGCTCAGGCAATCCACTCACCTCAGCCTCCCAAAGGCACAGGATTACAGGCTGAGCCACTGAGCCCAGCTGTTACCCCCTTTTCTGATCCTCCTCCATAATGGTTGTCCCAGTGACTTTCCCAATCTGGGACTAGTGGATTAAATTGTTTGACTAGTCTTCTTCTGTGATGGTTTTCATAGTGACTGGGCACCTTCATAATGAGTACACCAGTGACTAGTCCTCTTTTGTGACGGGTATCCCAGTGACAGGTCCTCCCCCATAATTGTGGATACAGTGACTGGACCTCCCCCTGTGTTTGGTGACCACGATATGTCATCATATATGTCTGCACCAGTGGATAGCCCTACCATGTGATGGGTGCCACGGTGACTGGACTTCCTACAGAAGTGGTGCCCCAGTGACTATACCTTCTATTTGATTGCTGCCACAGTGACTGAACATCCACTGTGATGGAAGCTGCAATGAATAACCCTCTTCTCTGATGGGTGTCCTAACATTTGACTCTCTAAAATGGGTGCCTCAGTGCCACATTCTGTGTAGTTGCTCCAGTTTCTGGGTTTCCTCCATGTTGGGGGCCCCATGTGACTGGCCCTTTTCTGTGATGGTTATCCAGTGACAGGAGTTTCTCCTTGATAGGTGATTCATTGACTGAGATTGTTGCCACAGCGAATGATCCTATTCAAATTTGGTGCCTCAGTGACTAGCCTTCCTCTGTGATGGGTATTATAGTAACTATACTCCTACACAATTTGTGTCTTAGTGACTAGCTATACTCTTTGTGGATTTCTTGTGACTTCCTCTCCACTTTTATATACCTCAGTGACTGGGAATCCTCTATAATGGGTATTCCATTGACTGACCCTCTTCAATAATGCCTGCCTTGGGACTGTTCTCCTGTCATCAGTGCAGAAATGACAGGTCTTCTTCTGTGTAGG
>NW_007158759.1:0-755 GCF_000164805.1 Carlito syrichta | reverse complement strand
TCATGAGGCAGCTCTTGCAGCCTCAAAATACATGATTATGTCACAGGCTGAGACGGCCAGAAGGACAACTGCAAAGTTATCATTTTCAACCTCATCCAGGAAGAGATGAACCCTCACCCAGGACCACAAGAGCCTGCAGAGGATCCAGAAGTGGAAGTTTACCAATTTCATCTTCTAAGTTCCAGCCAATATCCAGCCCTGTACAGGAAGTCTCCCTACCTACCCTCAGTCTTTTTGGTCAGCCGGCTTATTATGGGCAACTACACAATCTTCTCCTCACAGTTAGTAACACATCTCATTCACCATGCACCAATTTGTGTAAGCACCTGCATACAATATAAAGCAGTTAAATGCCTACCTAATTTCATAGGTATCCAGTGTGGTAAACACCAACATAGTACATAATAAACACAACGTTATATATCACATATCTTGCCAAAGTAGGAGACATATTTTACACATCCTGCAACAGTGAGCAATATTGTTCATACAAAAATACACCCAGTATAATATTCTCTCATTCCATGTATAACTGTGAGGGATATATTTCATACAGCAGGATCTTAGTTGCGAAAGAACCTGCATACAACATCATGAGTTAAACACACATTTCACATGTGTTACATACATATTTAATATGATGTGCAACAGTGATAAGCACAACATTTCTTCCATAAATGTATCCACGAAGTTAGAATCGAATGCATCATGTAACAGTGAGGGACACGTCTAATACAGTATGTACCCAGTTGCAA
>NW_007158758.1:0-881 GCF_000164805.1 Carlito syrichta | reverse complement strand
AGTTAGAAATACATTTATGCTGGGCACAGTGGCTCAGTCATTAATTACAGCACACTGGGATACCGAGGCAAGTGGATTGCTTAAGTCTATGGGTTTGTGGCTGACTTGGGCATCTTGGTGAGACCTCGTATCTACAATAAATAAATAAATAAGACAAGTGTGGTAGTGCACACCTGCAGTTCTGAATATTTGGATGACTGAGGCAGGAGGATCACCACATCCCTGCAGACCAAAGCAGGGATGGCAATGAGTGTGCCACTGAACTCCAGCCTGGGTGAACACAGAGAGACTCCAACTCCAAAAAATAGAAGAAAGAAATACATTTCCAACCACGAAAAATCCTAACAGGCATAGTTCATCCAAAAATTCAGTCTGCATAAAACAAACGCATTCATCCTACACCAGTTAAGATCACAGCTCATTCAGCATGTACCCAGTTGCATGAACCCTGCATACAATGTAATACACTTAAACGCGTGTTTTACACACTGTACCCAATTTAGAGACACATTTTCACAAAGTGCAAGAGTGACAGACATAGCGAAACCAGAATTGCACACTGTATAATATAGTCTCATTCAATGTGCAACAGCATGCCTACAGTTGTGAGAACATCTGCATATAACATAAAAATAAAGTTAAACACACATTTCACACAAGATACCAGTAGTTACATATTTTTATAACCTGCGACAGTGAAAGACATACTTCATCAAAAAATGCATCAAGCTTAAAACAATTACTTATTGTGCAACGATGAGGTACATAGTTCATTCAGCATGTATCATTCGGTTTGTCGAGTTGTGAAAACACTCGCATAAAAAGTAAAATTGAGTCAGGCTCGGTGGCTCAGCCTGTAATCCCGTGCCTTTGGGAGGCTG
>NW_007158757.1:0-739 GCF_000164805.1 Carlito syrichta | reverse complement strand
TCAGGGATGGTTATGAGTGTGCCACTGAACTCCAGCCTGGGTGAACACAGAGAGACTCTAACTCCAAAAAATAGAAGAAAGAAATACATTTCCAACCACGAAAAATCCTAACAGGCATAGTTCATCCAAAAATTCAGTCTACATAAAACAAACGCATTCATCCTACACCAGTTAAGATCACAGCTCATTCAGCATGTACCCAGTTGCATGAACACTGCATACAATGTAATACACTTAAACGCGTGTTTTACACACTGTACCCAATTTAGAGACATATTTTCACAAAGTGCAAGAGTGATAGACATAGCGAAACCAGAATTGCACACTGTATAATATAGTCTCATTCAATGTGCAACAGCATGCCTACAGTTGTGAGAACATCTGCATATAACATAAAAATAAAGTTAAACACACATTTCACACAAGATACCAGTAGTTACATATTTTTATAACCTGCGACAGTGAAAGACATACTTCATCAAAAAATGCATCAAGCTTAAAACAACTACTTATTGTGCAACGGTGAGGTACATAGTTCATTCAGCATGTATCATTCGGTTTGTCGAGTTGTGAAAACACTGGCATAAAAAGTAAAATTGAGTCAGGCTCGGTGGTTCAGCCTGTAATCCCATGCCTTTGGGAGGCTGAGGTGAGTGGATTGCCTGAGCCCGCGGGTTCAAGACCCGCCTGGGCAGCGAGACCTCATCTCTACAATAAATCAAAAAATCAGCTGGGCGTG
>NW_007158756.1:0-729 GCF_000164805.1 Carlito syrichta | reverse complement strand
CCAGAGTGAAATATGCTCATTCGTGTGCAGCTGCGGTGGGTCTACTCAGGTCAGAAGAGCAATGCCCCAGAAGAATATCACCTTGCATCTAGGCCTGTGTAGCAAGCAGATTGGCATCAAGTTCTGGAAGAAGTTGTGCACTGAGCATGGCATCAGCCTGAGGATAATGTGGAGGAAAGACTTTTCCACCAAGGGCACTGACCACAAGGACACACAAAGACGACCACAAGGACATCTTTTTCTACATGGAAGAGAGGTCTACATTACCCAGGAGGTGTTGCTGAATTTGGAGTCCCAGGTGAGCCACTCCATCCTCAACTACCCCATGCCAAACTTAAAACACAAAGAGCATCTACAAGCCAGGCTCGGTGGCTCAGTGTGTAATCCCGTGCCTTTGGGAGGCTGAGGTGAGTGGATTGCCTGAGCCCGAGGGTTCGAGACCCGCCTGGGCAGGAGAGACCTCATCTCTACAATAAATCAAAAAATTAGCCGGGCGTGGTAGCGTGCACCTGTAATTCTGGCTACTTGGAAGGTTGAGGTGGAAGGATCGCTGGAGCCCGCGGGTCAAGGCTATGGTGGCCGGGAATGGCCACTGCACTCCAGTCTGGGCGACAGAGTGAGACTCCAACTCAAAAAAAAAAAAAGCATCTACTTCTCAGAAATGGAGGAGATGCAGGCAACAACTGGGCCAGTGGACTCTCCCAGGGAAAGAAAAACCACGAAGACATC
>NW_007158755.1:0-558 GCF_000164805.1 Carlito syrichta | reverse complement strand
AACAACAAGCAGGCAGAGACCCACATAGAAAGCACAATCTCATTTGCAATAGGCACACACAAAAACCAAAATATCTCAGTATCTTCCTAACCAGAGAAGTGAAAGACCTATATAATGAGAACTGCAAAACACTGCTCAAAGAAATCCAAGAAGAGACAAACAAATGGGAAAATATTCCTTGCTTATGGATAGGAAGAATAAACATTGTTAAAATGTACATCTCACCAAAGGCAATCTACAGATTAAACACAATACCCATTAGTTACCAACATCATTCTTCTCAGAACTGGAAATGGCAATACAGAAATTCATATGGAAACATAAACGACCACGAATAGCCAAAACAATCCTTAGCAAAAGAAACAAAGCAGAAATATCATACTTCCAAACTTAAAACTGTAATCAAAACAGTCTGGTATTGGTATAAGAACAGTCATATAGACCAATGGAACAGGATAGAGATTCCAGAAGCAAAGCTCAATTTCTCACCAACTCATATTTGACAAATCCTCCAACAACAACCACTGGGGAGAGGAGAACCTATTCAGTAAATGGGAA
>NW_007158754.1:0-696 GCF_000164805.1 Carlito syrichta | reverse complement strand
CTCAGGGAAAGGAAGGACGAGACTCTCAAACATTTGGGGTAGGTGGGGATGGCTGGTTGATTCACGTCTGTCTCCTTGGCACTCGGAGAGGGCAAGACGGAAAAATGGCTGTGTCCAGAATCTTGAGACCAGGCTGGATACAATAGCAAGCCCCCACCTCAACACCAAGGAAAACCATTGGTGAGATAAGGCATCGGTGGGAGGATCGCCTCTTGCACAGAGTTCAAGACCCAGCAGAAACACCAGAATGTCAAAAAAATGGAAAGCCTGTGATTGCAGAAGTTTGGGAGGCCCAGGCTGAGAGCATGGCCCTTGCTGTGCAGTTTGAGAGAAGCCTGAACAACCAAGTGTGGAAAGAAAAAATAGAAAGAAAGAGAGAAAGAAAGAAAGAAAGAAAGAAAGAAAGAAAGGAAGGAAGGAAGGAAGGAAGGAAGGAAGGAAGGAAGGAAGGAAGAAAGAAATGAAGGAAGGAAGGAAGGAAGAAAAAGAAAGAAAGAAAGAAATCCATTCCCCTGCAAACCTTCTGCCCTCAGTCCTTTCCCCCCACCCGCCCACATGTGAGGGTCCCCAGAGCTAGGCACCTTCCAGCCCTAACCCACCACCCACTTGCTCTCCCTGCTTTGGTCTGGGATTTCCCAGGCTCCCTGGCCGGGTTCTTGCCAGCTCTGTTCTCAGAGGTGGAAATGTGCCCCAGGT
>NW_007158753.1:0-540 GCF_000164805.1 Carlito syrichta | reverse complement strand
AAGAATGAAGGAAGGAAGGAAGGAAGAAAAAGAAAGAAAGAAAGAAATCCATTCCCCTGCAAACCTTCTGCCCTCAGTCCTTTCCCCCCACCCGCCCACATGTGAGGGTCCCCAGAGCTAGGCACCTTCCAGCCCTAACCCACCACCCAGTTGCTCTCCCTGCTTTGGTCTGGGATTTCCCAGGCTCCCTGGCCGGGTTCTTGCCAGCTCTGTTCTCAGAGGTGGAAATGTGCCCCAGGTAGGCCAACCCTACGACTCAGCAATGAGGGCTTCCACCAAGAAAGGCCAGGGAAAAATCCCTCACCCAGGGACATTTCTTCCTCCGCAATCCCATTTTTCCTGATTTAAAGTCAGTCACCCTGTGAACACACCACGTGCAGTTTAGAATCTGTGTACGTTTCTGATGATTTTGGAGACAGGGTCTGGCTCTCAGGCCCAGCCTGGTGCCCATGGTCATGATCGTCATTCATTGCCAGGCTTGAAATCATGGGATCTGTTGATCCTCCCGCCTCAGCCTCTGGTGTGGCTGGAACAATGTGC
>NW_007158752.1:0-719 GCF_000164805.1 Carlito syrichta | reverse complement strand
TTTTTCTTTAAATATAACTTCTTTTCTATTTTTTTTTGTCTGCCTCTGGATCTCTTATTTTTAAAAAGTATTTGTTAGCCGGGCTCGGTGGCTCAGCCTGTAATCCCGCGCCTTTGGGAGGTTGAGGTGAGTGGATTGCCTGAACCCGCGGGTTCGAGACCCGCCTGGGCAGGCGAGACCTCATCTCTACAATAAATAAAAAAAAAAATTAGCCGGGCGTGGTAGCGCACGCCTGTAGTTCCAGTTCCTTGGAAAGCTGAGGCTGAAGGATCGCCGGAGCCCAGCAGGTCGAGGCTGCGGTGGCTGGGAGCGGCCACTGCACTCCAGTCTGGGCGACAGAGTGAGACTCCAACTCAAAAAAAAAAAAAAGTATTTGTTCATTTCAAACTTGTCTAGCCAATTTTGATAGTGCCTTATTTCTTTATCATATTTTCGATTCCTTTTTTTGTTTCTTGAAATATACAGAATATATATATTTTTGCCATTCTGTATCTAATAACTTCATTATCTGTAATTTTTTGTGAATATAATTTTGCATGTGTTTCTGTTGATTCTTACTAATGTTTGTTGATGTTTTCTATGGTTGAGGCAAATATAAATATTGCAAAGTATGCAGACCGATATGACTTGGAGAGGTTTAATTGAGCATTGTCAGCATAACACGGTCTCTCTGGGACTAGAGAAAGATTTCTACTAGGCAGTAGAAATCAGAGAGAGGT
>NW_007158751.1:0-722 GCF_000164805.1 Carlito syrichta | reverse complement strand
ACTACCCTCAGTGTGTGCATATTAAATCTATTTTTAAAAATCTGATTTAAAGTGAACCATTTTGGAAAATAGATAAAATGCATTAAAAGAAGTGTGCATTTCTCTGATAACTTTTTAGATTAAGTATTTTTCCTATGCCTTTTGGTCATTTAGATGTCTTCTCTTGCAAAACGTCAGTTTATGTCCTTTGTTCACTTTTTAACTGGGTGATTTTTGGTTGCTTAGTTGAGATGATTGAGTTACTTATATATTCTGGATATTAGTCTTTGTTGAATTCATAGTTTGACACGTTGTCTGTTCACTGTTGATTATTTCTTTTGCAGAAACTTTAGCTTATGTAAGTCACATTTGTCTATTTGTGTGTGTTTTTTGTTTGTTTGTTTGTTTGTTTGTTTGAGTTGGAGTCTCACTCTGTCGCCCAGACTGGAGTGCAGTGGCTGCTCCCAGCCACCGCAACCTCGACCTGCTGGGCTCTGGCGATGCTTCCGCCTCAGCCTTCCAAGTAGCTGGAATTACAGGCATGCGCTACCACACCCGGCTGATTTTTCGCCTTATAGTAGAGATGAGGTCTTGCTGCCCAGGTGGGTCTCGAACCCGTGGGCTCAGGCAATCTACTCATCTCAGCCTCCCAAAGGCGCGGGATTACAGGCTGAGCCACCGAGCCGGCTATTTGCGTTTTTGTTGCATTTTCTTTTGAAGTCTTAGTCATAAATTTTTTGTCA
>NW_007158750.1:0-605 GCF_000164805.1 Carlito syrichta | reverse complement strand
ACACACACACACACACACACACACACACACACCCCATGGAATGCTACTCAGCCATAAGAAAGAATGAAGTTTTGTTTTTGGCAGCAACATGTTGGAACCAGAGGCCATTATCTTAAATGAAATAACTCAGAAACAGAAAGTCAAATGCTACATATTCTCATCTACAAGTGAGTAATAATGGGTGTACATGAGGACTTGGATTAGACATTGAAAACTTGGAAGGCTGGGAACATAAGAGAGGGATAACGGATGGGAAATTACTTGATGACTACAATGTACGTTATTCAGGTGATGGCTACACTGAAAGCCTAGTGTACGTAATATATTCTGTACAAAATTGCGTTTGTACACCTAAATCTATAATAAAAGGTAAATAAGTGAATAAAATATTTATTTTAACAAATAAAAAGTAACAAAGTAATGCTTGCTAATTTCATTTAAAATATACTTTAAAAATCAAAATTGTTAAGCAAAAATTGTAGGTTATTATATAATTATGTAACTGTGTCATTACATATTTTAGTGGTTGGAAACGGAAAGGAGGCTCTTTTTATCCTTAAATGCATTAGTCTCTTAGCAAAGACCCAAGGTAACCAAGATGTGGG
>NW_007158749.1:0-727 GCF_000164805.1 Carlito syrichta | reverse complement strand
TTAGGCTATCTATTTTGCTAATTGGTGCTCATAGAAAGATAGACCTTCTCTTCTATAGAGACCTGAGATATAGTGTCTCTATCTTCCTGATTACATTTCAAAAAAGATAGATCGTGAAGTCCTGAGAAAGGCATTCCTGGATTGTAAAACTGGCAAGTATCTTTAAATGATTAAAGTTTTAAAGGGCATAGAAAGAATTTAAAAATACAAGTTTTCTAAAGTAAAAGGTGGTCTAAATTTTGGTCAAGCTGAAGGAGACATTAGGCTGTCTTAGTCACATTTCTGTGTTTACTTATTTATCTGTTTAGATTTTAGTATGAGATTAATTTTTTATTATAAAGATGTGGGGCACAATTCAGGGTTAGGTATTCAAATGTTGATTATGTAAGTACCCTTGCTGATGAGGTGTGCCCCTCCCTCCCCTAGCAGTTTCCCTCAACTGTCAATCCCATTCCCCTCCCCTGACAGTTCCCCATGACTTTGTATTTATTTTTTGAGTTGGAGTCTTTTATTTATTTTTTGGGTTGGAGTCTCACTCCATTGCCCAGGCTGGAGTGCAGTGGCACACTCATGGCTATCCCAATGTCGACCTGCTGTGCTCCAGCGATCCTTCTGCCTCAGTCTTCCAAGTACCTGGAATGACAGGTGCACGCTACCACGCTTGGCTGCTTTTATTTATTTATTTGTTCAAATTTTTTATTTTTAAATTTTTTGTAGAGACAATGTC
>NW_007158748.1:0-644 GCF_000164805.1 Carlito syrichta | reverse complement strand
GTAGCGCATGCCTGTATTCTGGCTACTCGGAAGGCTGAGGCGGAAGGATCGCTGGAGCCCAGCAGGTCGAGGCTGCGGTGGCCGGGAGCGGCCACTGCACTCCAGTCTGGGCGACAGAGTGAGACTCCAACTCAAAAAAAAAAAAGAAAGGAGCAGTTAAGATAGTGGGTGAAGTTGAGGGTGCAGTTTTTCCAACTTAGATGGGCAGTAAGGGGGAGATGCAGACATGAGGGTAGTATAAGAGTTTTGAAGACAAAATTAGTATCCTGACATTGACCTTGATCAGGAGGGGGCACCAGGCAGCCTGTCTTACTGGGAAATGACAAAAAACACATGGGACAGAGAGAACAGAATTCTGTGGGACTGAGGAAAACAGAGAGCCAGGAGAGAGTGGAGGATGACAGGGTACCTGGGTTGGGGTTGATCTGGAGTGTGGGGAACCTTTTTCTTCTTTGTTGACTTTTCAGAGTGAACATACAATGAGCCCACAGGGAAGAGTGCAAGTTAGGTTATTTGAACAGACTGCTAGATGTAGTGACAGTCTGGACCAGTTGTTCTTGGCTCACCCAGGATGAACCCCAACCATTACAGGATGGACACTGCTCTTCTCATTTAGCCTTGGTGTTTGGTGTGTCTGATAGAAG
>NW_007158747.1:0-3119 GCF_000164805.1 Carlito syrichta | reverse complement strand
CCTTGGTATCACCCCTGCAGACAGACCATGCAAGTCCAGACTGGGCACCGTGGTAAATGTCCATCAGCCCCATGCCCTGGGAGGCCGATATGGGAGGTTGCATGAGCCCAGGGTTTGCAGACAAGCCCAGGAGACATGACAAGACTGCATCTTAGCAAGAGGACTCTGAAACAGAGTCTGGCATGGTGGATCTCGAAGTCCCAGGTGCTCAGTGGCTGATGTGGGAGGACAACCTGAGCCCCGCAGGTCAAGTCCCTGGGATCCACAATCGTGACGCTGCACCCCAGCCTGGCTGACGGAGACTCTGGAGACAAAAAAGACGCATCCCACGTGCATCACAATGGTCATCCACAGCTTCCCACGGAAAGATCTGTGTGGGCAGCAAACAATGGAGTGATCGGGAGAGGAAGGGGACCTCTCCTGTCCCAAAAGTTGCAGACCAGGCAACCAGAATCTGGGCTGGCCTTGGCATTGCCTGACTCCCTTGATTGCTCTGTGCCCAATGGCCGCCCTAGCACAAAGCCATCTGTTCCATGAGGTTACACAAGTCTGTTCTGTGGGGCACTAATGGGGAGTGCTAGGCAGGCCTTCTGGGGTGCATGGCCCAAAGGTATGTGACTGATGTGCCTGTGGCCACCTTTGAAACCTCCCATGATCACAGGCTGAAAAGTGCCTTTTCCTCTCCCATCCCTGATGGTGACTCCTCGTGCTGGGTGGCAGGGGTGATGGTGGTGGTGGTGGTGGTGATTATTATTTTTTGGAGTCTGAATCCCACTCAGTCACTGAGGCCAGAGTGCAGGGTCATGCTCACGGCCACTGCAGACTCCACCTGCTGGGCTCAGGTGATCCTCCAGCCTCTGCCCCCTAAGTGACTGGAACCACAGGTCTGTGCCAACATGTCTGGCTAATATTTGGATTTATTTTTAATGACCAAGATGAGGTCTCTTCCTGTGTCCAAGGCTGGTGTTGAACCTGCAGGCTTAGGCCGTTCACATGCCTAGGCCTCTGAAGGACTGGGATGCCAGGCTGAGCCCCTGAGCCTTACCTGTGTCTGTGGTGGTGGTGGTGGTAGGTATTATTACTGTGAGTTGGAGTCCCACTGTTTCACCCAGGTTGGAGCACAGGGGCCCACTCTCAGACACGGCAGCCTCCACTGGTTGGGCTCCGGTGAGCATCCACTTCAGCCTCCTGAGAGACCAGAAAGACAGGCGTGAGCCAACATGCTCAGCTAAATTTTTGGCTTCTTATAGAGACTAGGTCTCACCGAGGTGCCCAAGCAAGTCTTAAACCCAGAGGTTCTGGCCATCCTCTTATCTCTGCATCCCAGAGTGACAGGATGACCCAGGCCTGAGCCACTGCACCCAGCCTCCACACCCTTCTCAGGGTCTCACCATGAGGCCCTCTCCCTTCTAATGACCCAGAAACCCAGAGAGGACACCTGGAATCACCCTCCCAGGGTGGAGCACCTGGCTCAGAAGCATGTCTCCACCAGGGTGCCCACCCCTCCTACTGCCTGATTCCCCTAGGTGGAAGCACTGGCTCCTCCCAAGGGTTGCCTCATGGAAAGGGAGGGTGAGACTCTCATACATTTGGTGGGGCAGAGTGACCTGGTGATTCACATCTGTCTCCTCAGCACTCAGGGAGGATGAGATGGAAAATGGCCAGAGTCCGGGAACTCGAGACCAGGTTGGACACCATAGCAAACCCCCACTTCAACCCCAAGAAAAACCCACAAAACCTTTGGTTAGGTCAGGCCTCGGTGGGAGAATCGCCTCTGGCAAAGAGTTCAAGACCTGGCAGAAACACCAGGATGTTCACCAAATAGAAAGCCTGTGATTGCAGCAGTTTGGGCAGCCCAGGTTGAAAGGATGGCCCTTGTTGTGCAGTTTGAGAGCAACGTGAGCAATCTAGTGAGGACATAAAAGATAGATAGAAAGAAAGAAAGAATGTAAGAAAGAAAGAAGGATGGAAGAAAGAAGGAAAGAAAGAAAAAAGAAAGAAAGAAAGAAATCCATTCTACTGCAAACTTTCTGCCATCAGTCCTTCTCACCTGCACCCCCACATGTGAGAATCCCCCTAGCTATGCACCTTCCAGCCCTAACCCACACTCGAGTGGCTCCCCCTGCTTTAGTCCGGGAGTTTCCAGCCTCCCTAGCCAGGTTCCTGCTGGCTCTCTTCTCCAAGGTGAGAAAAGTGACCTAGACATGATGACCCTACGATTTGGCAACCAGGCCCTTCTGCCAAAAAAGGCCAGGGTCAAATCCCTCACCTGGGGATATTTCTTCCTCCGCAATCACATTTTTCCTGATCTAATGCTGGTTGCCCTGTGAACACACCATGTGCTGTTTAGAAGCTGTGTACGTTTCTGTTGATATTGGAGACAGGGTCTGGCTCTAAGGCCCAGCCTGGTTCCCATGATCATGACCATTGTTCACCGCCAGGCTCAAAATCGCGGGCTCTGTTGATTCTCCCACCTCAACCTCCAAAGTGGCTGGTACAATGGGCACCTCGACCCCAAACCCACTGTTTAGATGGGTATGGAGATGGAGTCTCCATGTGTGGCCTGGGCTGTCTTTGGGCTCCTGGGCTCCAACCATCCTCCTGCCTCAGCCTCCTAGAGTGCTGGGATTCCAGGTGTGGGCTGCCTTACCAGGCCTTCTGGTTCGTTTTTGAAGAAGGATGGAAGCCAGGCTTGGGGGCTTAGACTTGTCATCCCAGTGCTTTGGGAGGTCAGGCCAGCGACGGGGCTGAACCCCTGGGCCAAGAAGTGCCCAGGAAACTTGGCGAAACTTTGTCTCAACCCTCCATTCAAAATGAGCCAGGCAAGGTGGCACGTGCCTATCGTTCAGGTTCCTCGGAAGGCCAGTGAAAGGCTCCCTGGAACCTGGCAGGTCAAGGCTTTGGTGGCTGGGATCGAGCCCCTGCCCTAAAGCCTGGGTGAAGGAATGAGACTCTGACTCAAAGAAAAAAAGGGAAAAAGAAAAAAAAAAGCATTCATTTGTGCATGGGGTTGAGATCATCGTGAACAGAAAGAGATCATTTGGGATGGGGCCCCCAGGCTTGGACTTAGAGTTCCCGAAAGATGGTGGATTGTCAGACAATTGGGCTGTGGATTTGGG
>NW_007158746.1:0-732 GCF_000164805.1 Carlito syrichta | reverse complement strand
TGTTCGTTGATGAGTCAGCAGAAGAAGTAGCTTTTTTAACACATTAGCTGACTACACGACTGACTTGTTAGCTGGCTTAATAAGTTGGCTGACTAGTCAGCAGACTAGTTAACTGTGTTAGATAATTGACTGATGAGTTGGTCCACTAGACAGCTCTGTTAACTAGTTGGATGGCTGGTATGCTGACCTAACTAGTCGGCCAATTAGTAGGCCGGTTACTTAGGTGGTCTAACTTGTTGGTGACTACTTAGTTGAGCTAACTTGTCAGCTGACAAATTAGCCCACTATTTGGCCGATTGGTTATCTGACTTAAATTGTTGGCCGGCTAGGCAGCCAACCAGTTAGCTGACTTAACTAGTCAGCCAACAAAGAGCCGACAGTTGAGCTGATTTAACTAATTGTCCAGTGAGTGATCCGATAGGGAAGCTGACTTAACTAGTCAGCCAACGAGCGAGCCAACTGGTCAGCTGAGTTAACTATTCGACTGGTGAGTGAACTGACTTGTCAGCTGACTTTAGTCAACTGGCGAGTGAGCCAACTGGTCAGAGAACTTAACTAGTAGGCTGGCCAATGAGCCATCAGGTGAGCTGAATTAACTAGTTGACTGGCGAGTGAGGTGACAGGTGAACTGCCTTAACTAGTCAGCTGGTGAGTGAGCCAACAGTTGAGCTAACTTAACTATTCAGCTGGAGAGAAAGCCGACTAGATAGCTAACCCGTCGGTCTGTGGGTG
>NW_007158745.1:0-771 GCF_000164805.1 Carlito syrichta | reverse complement strand
TCCCCATCTCCAGAACTCTATCTTAGAAAAATGAAAAAGTATGGACTCATTAAACAATAACTCCACATTCACACCTCCCCTGACTTCTGGAAGATACCATTCTATTTTTTTGTCTCTATAAACTTGACTATCCTAGGTACCTCACATAAGTAAAATCGTACAAAAGTTGTCTTTCTGTGTCTGGCTTATTTCACCTAGCATAATGTCCTCAAAGTTTACTAATGTTGTAGCATGCCAGTATTTTCTTTTCTTTTAAGTTGAATAACATTCCTATTGTATGTATATACCACATTTTGTTTCATCCATTAATGGACACAAGTTACTTCCACTTCTTGGCTATTGTGAAGAAGGCTGCTATGAAGATGGATGTACAAATTTCTCTTTTAGACTTTCATTTCTTTGGCACATATGCCCAGAAGTAGAGCGGCATGAAAATTCTGTGTTTAATTTCTTGAGGAATTGCCACATTGTTTTCCATAGTAGCTGTACCATTTTACACTCCCACCGACAATGTACAGTGCTCCAATTTCTCCTCATTTTTGGCACTACTTGCTATTTTCCGATTAGTTTTGTTGTTGTTTGCTAGTATGGCATGATTTCACCATGATTTCTGATTTTTTAAAAACATTCATCCTAGGTCAGGCATGGTGACTCAAGTCTATAATCTCAGCACCAGAGGCCACGAGTTCAAGATCAGCCTAGGCAACATAGTGACATTCTGTCTCTGTTCAATTTTTTTATATAAATAAGAAAAAACTAACAAACTTCCTT
>NW_007158744.1:0-689 GCF_000164805.1 Carlito syrichta | reverse complement strand
TCAGGCTTATAATACTTCTAGGAACTTAGCCTTGTGATTACTAATAAAAGACCTTTCAGAAATACATACATCAACTTGAGATACCTTTTAATCAATGAAAGGAAATTCTTAAAATGAAAAAGTCATGCTAGTCTACAATGTGCTAATGCCTTGCTTTAGTAGTTGATTTTGAAACCAAGAGAAGAGATGTCATTAACTTTATTATATCATACAGGCATTCCTTTCCTTTTTTCTTTTTCTTTTTTTCAAATAGATAGGGTCTTGCTCTATTGCTCAGGCTAGAATGCAATGGCATAATCATGGCTCACTGTAACCTCAAGCTCCTAGGCTCAAGCAATCCTCCCACCTCAGCCCTCCAAGCAGCTGTGATTACACACACACCCAGCTAATTATTTTTATTTTTTGTAAAGATGGGATCTCACTCTGTTGCCCAGGCTGGTCTCAAGCTCCTGGCCTCAAGCAATTCTCCCACCTCAGCCTCCCTAAGTGCTGGGACTGCAGGTGTGAGACAACATAGCTAGCCAGCATTCTTTTCTTAACATGCAATTGTTGGCAAACTCTTACTTTTAACATCTGTTTACTATTCTGTATTCAGGAATATTCTCCCTTAGTATCTTCTAAATTCCATTTTGCTGATAATTCAAGCAGAATCCAGTATTTATGAAAATACTTCTGATTATGTTTAGACT
>NW_007158743.1:0-583 GCF_000164805.1 Carlito syrichta | reverse complement strand
CCTCAAGCTCCTAGGATCAAGCAATCCTCCCACCTCAGCCCTCCAAGCAGCTGTGATTACACACACACCCAGCTAATTATTTTTATTTTTTGTAAAGATGGGATCTCACTCTGTTGCCCAGGCTGGTCTCAAGCTCCTGGCCTCAAGCAATTCTCCCACCTCAGCCTCCCTAAGTGCTGGGACTGCAGGTGTGAGACAACATAGCTAGCCAGCATTCTTTTCTTAACATGCAATTGTTGGCAAACTCTTACTTTTAACATCTGTTTACTATTCTGTATTCAGGAATATTCTCCCTTAGTATCTTCTAAATTCCATTTTGCTGATAATTCAAGCAGAATCCAGTATTTATGAAAATACTTCTGATTATGTTTAGACTATAATACTAAGTTTTATTCAACTAAGGCAATTCTATTAATTTCACAACTTATCTAAAATTGAAAAATTAAATTTAAGATTAAAAACATCATTAAATATGCCAAGAAATAACTCAGTTGCTCAGGCTTCCCGTTTCCTGGATTTTCATGCAAGATTCATCCCCATACGATATTTTTCAACATAAGAATATCAGAGAAACAGAATTAGC
>NW_007158742.1:0-534 GCF_000164805.1 Carlito syrichta | reverse complement strand
CGAGACCCGCTTGGGCAGCAAAACCTCATCTCTACAATAAATCAAAAAATCAGCCGGGCGTGGTAGCCCATGCCTGTAATTCCGGTTACTCGGGAGGCTGAGGCGGAAGGATCGCCGGAGCCCAGCAGGCGAGGCTGCGGTGGCCGGGAGAGGCCACTGCATTCCAGTCTGGGCAACAGAGTGAGATTCCGACTCAAAAAAAAAAAAAAAAAAAAAAAAAAATCACCTCAATTGGTGGTTCATGCCTGTAGTCCTAGCTACTTGGAAGAATCATCTGAGCCCAGGAGGTAGAAGCTGTGGTGAGCTGTGACCACAGCACTGCACTGTAGTCCTAGCTGAGGTGGAAGGATCATCAGAGCCCAGGAGGTATAGGCGGTGGTGAGCTGTGACACCACTGCACTCCAGCCTGGGTGACAGAGCAAGACCCTGACTCAAAAAAGGCCTATAGGGAGGGTGCCGTAACCCCCAGAGCAACCTTTGCTGTGCAGTGTCATGCCTGGGCATGGCCAAACTCATGCCTCTCTTTTGTCCCTG